>NC_141685.1:1399735782-1400030782 GCF_964263255.1 Lissotriton vulgaris | reverse complement strand
GTCACCCCTGTGTCTTATCTGGTTCAAGAGGATGTACTTCATCCAGTTCAACATATTCATTTTCAATTGTTAGTTTATATTCAACTATGACTGTTAGTACACTGGTGGCTCTGAAATTTGGAATCTCTTTGTACTGATCGGTTCATTCCTTGAACAGTTCTTTTGAACTCCATAAGGGCTTGTGCAATTACCGTCTGTCTTTCCTCATGATCATTTTCCTTTTCGGACCATTCTGATACTCCCCCTCTCCCCCTTTTACATCATCTTGTCAGCCTATCTTTTTATCTAAGGCATAGGTATGAATGTAGCGTTTAATGTAATTCCTCATTCGTAAAGCAGAAGTGTAGCTTCTCCTTCTTTCCCTACAGTGTCAAAGAACGATGTTGACAAAGGTTACTGAGGAAGAAAATGTTTAGCCAGTGCGTACTTGGTTCCAATATTCCACAAGAAATGCACACTGGGCTAAATTCAATTTTACCTGAATTTTTTCATCACTGTTTTATCAAATTCAATCAATCTGGACTTTACCGCTACCACCAGACTTCTATAAAATGCCAGACCTTTCTCCCAGACCTATCTCTGCGACACTCAGAGCCTCCACATGTAGCTGGATAAATTCACAAAAACATAAAACTGCTCATGAATCTGACTGTAAGACAGTAATTGAATCTGTAGACAAGCAAGATCAAACGCACCCTTTAAAGCAGTTTTATTCATGGATTCAGTTCTGCCATCTAAACAAGCTGCTTCTGTGTTGTTTTCTAAACTTGCTCCTTCGTTTTATTTCCTCAAACACAATTCTGACACTTGGAATAACTATTTACCATCCAGATCGTTAGGTTCGGCTACAGCAGGTCCTTTAACTGTTCCTAGAGCCAGAAGGTCCAAGTGGGGAGGCAGAAGCTTTGTTACTTGTGCCTTCAGACTCTGGAACACCTTTCCCCGTGATCTCAAGAAAACGACCCTGCTGCTCCCCTTTAGGAAAGGTTTAAAAACATGGCTTTTCAACCAAGAGGTCGATGTATTGTTCTAATTCTTTCCTGCTTTTGGTTTCTTTTTTCCTCTGGTTTCGGTTAGCACCTAGACGTCTACGGGCAGTAGCTATTGAGCTTAATTTCATTTCTCTATGGAGCAGCCCATTTCTATCTGGACAAGATGACTTTCAGAGATTCGAGTTTTACAATGTGTTGCACTCAGAAGAGTGATGCGTTCATTGTTTTTGGCAACCCATCGTTCATTCAGCGGGATATCCGTGGTTGAAGTCAAAGTTTCTTCAACGTAAATGTCACATTAAGGAGTAGAACAGCAACGGCTGCTATTGGGTAGTGGATTGTCTCATGTATATGGAAAGCATTTGACTCGAGAGGAGCCCTTCCTTCTCCCAGACGTCATATTCCTGCCAGAGCTATAAGGCCCTCTGTCTTTCTACAAACATGTGCCAGTCGATTACATTTAAAGACCTTTTGCTTAGAGCTACTTTGCCTTCTCCATTGTAAGTTAATCAACAGATGCATTTTCTTGCAAAGAAGCACGGTTAGTCCAGTGAATTCCCAGCTTAGCTAGGAAGCCTAGTGTGGCATATGCTGTCCCGTCTTCCCTAGCATCTTAAGGGCTGTGGAAACCTCTTTATCCCAGGATGGAATAGGGTATAGAGTTACCGCAGAGTACTGAAGAATTGCCTTCATGCTGACTATGGTAGTCTTAGTCCTTGCTCACTGTTTCACAAGACCCATGCTGCCATTCTCGTGTCAATTAAAGGCTTGCAGCAACCTTACAATGCAGAAAAAAATCAAGCTGGTTAGTGACAAATGCATAGGGGTGGGGTAGGCTCTGTAACAACAGTATAAAGAGGGAGTATTCTTTTTAAACAACTTTTTTTCAGTTCTACTGTGGTGCAGGCTCTAACCAAACATTGTACTGGAGGAAGAGACAGAACTAAGAGTCTTGAAATCTCCTTGGAGATCATTTTTCAACTTTACTGTGTACAGAAACAATGCTTGCTGGATGTGAAATGTGACAATATAGTAAGAGCAAACATAACTAGGCTTTATTTTAAATGTTATTTTTTGTTTGTAGGAGCAAAAGGTTTGTTGCTATGAAAGTTGTGAAAAGTGCCCAGCATTACACAGAGACGGCTTTGGATGAAATAAAGTTGCTTAAATGTGTAAGTATTGTGAAATAAGTGTAATTTGTGTCCCTGGTAATACACTAGTATACAATATGTAAGCAGTTGCTAAAAGAGTAATAATATTTAGGCCTCACCTTTTGCTGAAAGGCCTCTTGTGGACCATACAAAAAGCTTACAGTTCGCTTATATTTCCCCGTCCCACATTTCTTACATTGATTTGCTTTCTTGCCACTCTTGTTTGTTTACTAATTATCCAGTGGCTTTCCTTCTTGTGCTTTCCCTTTCCTGTAGCATCTTTACCATCCTTTTGATTGAATGACTAATAACGTTCTACTGCCCACATTCAGGAAACTACTTTTTCTCCAGTATTGAATCTTTCAAAGATTCACATGCTTAAACCGTCCCTGTCGTGATGGTGGGAGTACCATGGTAATCATAATAAGTGGTGCTATAAATAGCATTAACAGCTATATAGAATTCATTTGACATTGTTAACCATTTCACATTGTTTTTAATAGTCCCAAACTTCTACCACTCAGAGACCAGACCCTGAAGCACTCCTCCCCTGCAGGTTCACCATACTTCAGATTTCTAACCGCACATCGTATGTGAAAGAGTCTCACTGAGCTCTGGGCAGTTCCTGTTCTCATTCAACTTTTGACCTTTGTTTTCTTTCAGAAGAGACATTTTTGGAATCTGCAAGCAAGTTTTGAGGTGCAACTCTGTTGTAATCCTCTTCAACAGTATGTCTGAGGGATCGAAGAAGAGGCTTTTCAGGCTGTGTAATTCTTGTGGTTAACCAAGATTTTATTCTGAGGATCCACATAAAGAATATTTGTACTGCTTATACTAACACCAACAGCCTAAAGAATGCAAACATTGCAGAACCCTTTCTGCCAAAACTCTAAAAGACAGAGAAGACAGGCTTCTCCTCTGGCTCCAGAAGAGAAAGACCAAATTGGACTCTGGATCTGATGATAAGGGGTACAGGCGTTCCTCACAGGACATAAAATGCAAAAATGGGGGTTCTCCAGCATTGGAAAAGTACCCCAAGAAATTAAAATCTCCCTCTAAGGATTCTGGGTCTGAAAGATCTAGCAAGTGTCGACTACCACCTCGTGGTCAACATTGGTGACAGTGGTCCCGTCAAATGGAATTTTCAAATTTCCAGCGGTGAGACCGACTTCACTTCCGGGCATAGTCAGGGGCAAACAGACTTTTGCCGTTTCTATTTCCACAGAGAGGAGTCCTGTGGTTCTGCGCCCAGAACAGACATCACCGAGCAAAGTATCACCTCCTCCTGTGCATCTTCTAGAAACAGAGGAATTGGGTGAAGAGTCTTTTTGGACCAGCCTACAGTCCCATGCAGCTAAACCTAAAGTGCGAGGACACAGACGAAGAAGAACCTGGTGCTGAGGCTTCCACATATATGCAAGGTGAATTTTCTTTTAGATACCGGCACTAACCTCCGACACACCAAAATTATGCTTTTCAGGAGCACAATCCTCATGATGTACCCTATGTTGAGCACCAGGCTCTAAGGGGATACACTAT
Source organism: Lissotriton vulgaris (assembly GCF_964263255.1). Lineage (NCBI taxonomy): Eukaryota > Metazoa > Chordata > Amphibia > Caudata > Salamandridae > Lissotriton > Lissotriton vulgaris. The sequence goes on along the minus strand of NC_141685.1, from coordinate 1,400,027,100 downwards.
TCCAGTACCTGTATCTTTAGTGATGGACCTACGTCATATGATCGACAACTATTATAAAAGATTCCCAGAGGTGAATGCTCCTGGGCCTCGTACACCAGCGCGTATGGAAACACTTACTATACCATCATCGCCTCAAAGTCCCGTAGACCCTCTGCCTCAAAGAGGAAGACTTGTGTTACCACCAGTCACTGTCAGGGATGACTGCATAGATAATGAAGAGAACAATCGACCTGAGGAAGGGGAACTTCTTCGGGACTCTGATTCATCAGGGCAAGAATGGGCCCATTACATTGCTCCTTCATCACCATCACTGTCACCCAACATCGGGTAGCTTTCTCCAGAGGCTATAGGATGATTGCATGAACTCCTTGAATGTGCTTCAAAGCGTTTCAATCTACCACTACAAGTAAACAGAGTGTTTTCTTTGCGATTTCAAGAAAGTCCATAAAATCCATTCCCATAGTGGATTATATCTGGAAAGAGGGTTTAAAGTTAATGAAGACCCCAGCTGCGTTAGCAGCATTTGTCCCCCAGCTTGACAAATATAAATCAACTGAGGATTCACCTGCCTGTCTCATAGGACAACCTCGTCCTGACTCAGTCATGTAAGCTGGCCAAAGACACTTCAGTAACCCATCTGCCCCATGTTCAGCAACTGATTATGATGCGTGTTTCTTGACTCCAAGATTCACAGTCACATAAGCACTCAAAACGACTCAGTTCATACACTTTTCAAATAAATGTGTTCACATATTTTTTATGTTCTGTTGTCATTTAATTTTCATAGGTGCGTCGTTATTCAATCATCATAACTTTCAAAATTCATTTCATTTTTCACTCCTAATGCCCGATGCATTTCGAGCTAACTGCTCTTCCTCAGGGGAATTTTTTCTGAAATAATACATCAAATCATATGTAGGTACAAAAACAAGTAATGGCTTCTTTAGACAATTTCAATTCATTTTTATCACGTAACCCCACTACATACATGGTGTGTATTCTATGTAGTTGTGATGTCAGACTACATTAAACCTTATAGCCCTACTTGTAGGTGCGGTGAACCTAGTTATACGCGGCATGCATTATACTCCGTAAATGATATGTTTTTCCTCGAATGTTCAACAATACATAAATCTTTGTCGTGCACTGACCTTGGGCGGTTCTTGCGATATCTCTTGCCCGATACTGTAAACAACAAACATAGACCTTCACGTAACTACCAAGTGAGAAATACTCAGAACCGAGTTCTCAAAACTCGAAAAAAGATTACTATTATTTTTGAATATTACCCTATCTTACCGTATGCGTGTCAAAACCCGCGACGAGGCAGTCTCTCTCTGTTATTTGCGGCGTGCGACGCTCTATCTATGATTATCTCTATGTGCTCCGTGGTCCGATCACGTGGTGTGTGGATCGCGTAAACACTGAAAACGGACTCTACCTATCATGTCTCTTAAACTCGGCGTGTATATAGTGTGAACTGTGTTATTAACTAGCCTGCATATACTAGCGCCTGTGTGTAAGTCTGTAAGTGTAAACAGATTGTGTATAAACAAAGTGTGAATAAACAACGCATGCTACATTCATACTCCAATGTACATCTCGTGTTGATCTGGGGGAAACGGGAACATGATATTAAAACAGTGATATTAGAACAATACTGTACACATCATCAAACATCGTCATCAAATCTCATGAATTATTTTTGGAGTCATCAGGTGTCATAAATCTTGTGTTATGGTGTGTAACAGACTTATGACAATCCACATATTTGCATAATGTCTCAATTTATAGATAGCAACTAAGTTCCATCCGTTCATTTAATCCCCTTGGGCATAGGGTACATAAGAAGTTCATCCAAAATGTCTCCCTACTCAGTAAGTGATTGTTGTTATCTCTTCCTGGCTGAATGGTTACTATTTCCAGTATGCAGAATTTTAATTGGGACGGGTTGTGTTTGGCTTCATTAAAATGTGTTGCCACTGTTGATTTGAGGTTTTTCAACCTTATATTGCTTTTATGTTCGATAAGTCTGGTTTTCATTTTTCTTTGTGTTTTACCCACATATGATAGTCCACAGGGACATCTCAACATGTAAATTACGTTACTGCTGTCACAGGTTCCAGAGACTTTCAATTTGACTGATGTCCCTTTGGTAGGGTGATTAATGACATTACCTTTAATGATAGCCGAACAATTTCCACAATTGTGACAGGGTAGAGTTCCTTTATACTTGTCACTGTCTTCCTGCTTAGGGTTCTTGATAAGTTCCTTAATGTTTGTTGTCCTTTCATTTGCAAATATTGGTGCCTTTGAAAATGTTCCTTTGAAGTCTTCTTCCAGTGCCAGCAACGGCCAGTGTTTGATTATCGCTTTCTTGATACAATAACTCTGAGTCTAAAATTTTGAGACAAATACAGTTCTTTGCTCTTCTGATTTTGTTTTAGAAGATAACAAGTGATGTCTTTGTAATTTGTCTGCTCTTTCTGCTGCGGCTTCCAGAATGGATTCAGGCTATCCTCTGTTTTTGAATTTAAGAAGTGTTTCTTTTTTGTGTTTGGTGTATAACTCTTCAGTGGATGCTATCCTTTTTATCCTTACAAGTTGTGGGAACGGAAGGTGCTTCTTGAGTGGTGGTTGGTGGAAACTGTTATAGTGCAGAAGGTTACTTGTGTCCGTGGCTTTTGTGAACACACTGGTGACAATCTTGCCATCTTGATTTGATATTGCTACATCCAAAAATGATATTTTGTTTTCGTTGATGGTAAACGTGAATTGGATTCTTTGATTTATTTCATTGAGTTGTTGTAAAGCTTTCTCTAAGCTGTCTGTAGTTACCTTCCATAGTACGAATATGTCGCCAATGTACCGCTTATAAAGAATCAGGTTGTTTTGCCATGTTTGTTGGTTCAGTATGTGGTCCAATTCCATAAAATCCATTCCCATAGTGGATTATATCTGGAAAGAGGGTTTAAAGTTAATGAAGACCCCAGCTGCAATAGCAGCATTTGTCCCCCAGCTTGACAAATATAAATCAACTGAGGATTCACCTGCCTGTCTCATAGGACAACCTCGTCCTGACTCAGTCATGTAAGCTGGCCAAAGACACTTCAGTAACCCATCTGCCCCATGTTCAGCAACACCAGACCTCGAGGGCACATGGCTAGACAATATTGGGAAGCGTTTTTCAGCGATGGCAGCCACATCCATTGGGGCATCTTACGTTTTAGCTATTTTGGGTCATTATGGCAGGCGGGTGTGGTCTGATTTATCGGTGTACCTGGATGACTTGGCAGAGCTAAAGAGAAAAGAGGTCAAAGAAATCTTGTAAGAAGGGGCAAGAACCTATTTGGAAATAATAGACATGGCCATGGACATATCTTCCACAGCCTTCAGGCAAATGGTGGGTGCGGCTGTACTACACAGTCCGGCCTAGTTAAAAGTGACATCCTTCCGCTCTGAGGTTGAATCCAGAATTCTTGAAATGCAATTCGAGGGAGTGAATTTATTCGGAAAACATGTGGATGATGCTCTGAATTCTATTAACACCTTGGCTGCTAGGGATATTTTTCTCCGGTGCTGAAATCTCAGATTTATCATTGTTCATGACGAGCTCAGCTCGTCATCAGCACAGCTCAACTGTGCCTCTTGACGAGCTGAGCTCGTCATGAGCATCGAAGGGGTTAAGGCAGACACTGATACTGCTCATTCTCTTATGACGCTGCATCAGAGACTCTTTCAGCCCTTTCGTGGTAGCAGAGGGAAAGGCCAGTCTACAGCAAGAACGTCCTATCAGAGTTACAGATACCAACTTTACTCCCAACAGGGGTATAGACCTCAGTATAATCATCAATAAAAGTACTCTTCAAGTCCCACGTACACACCAGTCATCGCCTTGGCTGCCAGCAGGAGGAAAAGGTCAGGATGCGTTAGGCGTCCGTGACAAATACAAGGAACCAGACAACTTACCATCTTGTCGAGAACCAGCACCTCTCAAAATGCCACATGCAGTAGAAAATAATTTCTTCGGATATTTGGATGATATACATAATCCATCATGGTCACACCTTAGGTTTTGCTGAAATTACTCCCAATCATCCTTCACGCAAGAGGAAGCCTCTACATCTTGCCCTGTTCAAACAGTAAATTTGTGTCATTATCTTCATGAGAGCTTTCAAAGAAGCTCCTCTACGACATCACAACACAGGATTTTATTCCAACTTTTTTGTAAAATGGTGTCAAGTAATGGATTCGAGGTTGCTGATCAAACGCATCAAGGAACAACCCTACCGGGTACTGTCCTTGCAAGAGAATTTACTGCTGATAAAACAGATCACATGACGTCTCTCTCTTCCTCTTGGACGCCTACGTCGAAATTCACATGCATGTGAAACATCGAGGTGGCAGGGTGCCAGTTTCATTTCAAAGTCCTTACTTTGGTTTACATTGTGCTCCCAGAGTATTCACCGAATGTATGGCATATGTGGCAGCGTTCTGAAGAAGAAATGGCCACCAGGTGTTAGCATACTTGGACGACTGGCTCGTCAAGGCTCATACATATCGCTCAGCAAGAAAATCAACGTAGGCTTGTCTTCCATTCTTCAACAGTTTAGGTCTCAAATTAAACAAAGAGAAGTCTGCCCTGATACTATTTCTGTCTTCAGTTGTTCTTGGGAGAAGTTCTGGATACGAAGGAAGCAAAGATGTATCCACCTGTCAAAAGACTCCATTGGATAAACAATATCACAAGTTCCCTGTCAAGAAGAAAGTCCACTTCTGTTCAGACATACAAGTCCATCTTGGGCCTACTATCCTTTCTTCCCTTCATCCGACATTCATCTGTCCTAGTAAGAACGGACAAAACCACATCCTTGTTCTCCCTCGCAAAACAAGGGGGAACAAGGTGGAAGGCTCTATCTTGTTAAGCTCAGCAAATTTCGAAATGGCTTATTCACCACAACATCTCTTTACAGGTAGAACACTCCAGGGGTGGAAATTGATTGGGCAGGTTCTCGCAGGCACAAATGGGAATTAAACCCCCCTCAGTTACTTCAGGTCTTCAGTCAATGGAGCACTCCATCCCTGGGTATGTTTGCAACTCTCTAAAACAAGAAATGCGTGAGGTATGCAAGTCGATGTCCCCAACGAGGATCTCTGGGAAATGCCTTCTTGATGACCTGGACAGGCGTTTTCGCCTACGCTTTTCCACCATTTTTTCTCATTTCCATGGTAGTTCGGAAAATGAAACAGGAGCCATGACGACTCATTGAAATAACCCCAGCATGTCCATGGCAATACTGGTAGACAGAGCTTCTTCTCCGATCTCTGTGTCCTCATATACAGTTCAGACCTGTGGAGAATCTCATCTCCATGAACAGGGGCCAGATTTACCATCCACAAACTAGGTCTCTAAGTTTATCGGTCTGGCTCCTCACGATAATGAGTTTGGGTTACTGACCATTACTCTGGAATGTAGGTGAATCCTGGAAGAAGCACACACTGGGTCAATAAATAAATCATACAGCGCAAAATGGAAAAGATTTTGCTATTGGTGAAGCAATAACAATCGGCATCCCTTTGCATCCTCACCTGAGGTGTTGCTACTGTATCTTCTTCACCCAGCCAAACCAGGCCTAGCTCATACATAAATCATGGTGCATTTAGCAGCAATCTTAAGGGTCAGAAGACCAGTAGATAAAGTATCTTTATGGTCACATAGTCTGGTTAAAGAGTTCATGATGGGGCTGTTCAGGAATTTTACTCCTGTCAAGCATTCTACAGTATCTTGGCAAGTAAATACAGTCCTATCACAACTCATAATAGACCTGTTTGAACCCATTCACTAGGCACATTTTAAAAATGCTTCATGGAAACTGATCCTTCTTTTGGCTCTCACTTCTGCTAGAAGAGTAAGCGAAATCCAAGCTTTCACTGTTTCTGAACCTTCCTTTTTATTTTTTTAATTATTTATATTATTCAATTCATAGCTTATAAATCAGACTTGATCAATTAAACAATCGCATGCAAAAAATAAAATTAACAGTATACAATTAATTTTGATTAAACAGTCATCTCCTTATGGTGAAGCATTGGTCCCAATATCTGAACCAGCAATTTTTTTCTCTTCAATGATTTTAAGCAATCCAAACTATATTACCAAAATAAAGATATTATAAGACTTAGCCCGCCACATCTCGAACCATGGGGCATCTGACTGGAGCCATACTGAAGCAACACATAATTGTGCTACTTCAACTGCTGTGAAGGCAAGGTACCTGAATCGATAGCAAACTTGGCCCGATTTGGTACCCAGCCTGACTCCTGTTAACATTACCTCTTTAGAGATATGTACATCTCCCCGTAATTTCAGATATAAACCACTCAATATGTCTTCTATATTGTACAAGACCTATACATTCATAAAAAATATCTACAATCTCAGCCCCATCCATAGCACATCTGAAACACTTACCATTGTTTCACCCCCCCACCCCATGTCATCATCCTTGCTGGTGTATGATATACATTGAATAATGTCTTGTAGTGTTGAGCTCTCAAACTAGCTGTCAACAGAATTTTACCAGCAATAGCAATTGATATTTCTGACCCTTTCTTGCAACGAAGATGGAGTAATTTTATAAATGTTTCTAACGTTCCTCCCAAAGGTTCCAACTTCATTTCATTTAAATAAACCTATTGTACTGACAATGTTTTTAAGAATCCTTCTACCAGGGATAAATAAGCCTTACCATTGTTGGATGTCAGATGATGCTTAAAGTGTTATGTAGACAGAACAAACCCCCACATGCATCAAGCATTTTTGGAGTCGCAAACGGTGCGATTCCTTAAAATCGGCCGTTTGCGATTCCAAAAATGCTTTTTGGAATGCATCAAGCATTTTTAGAAATCGCAACATTTTTGCGATTTCTAAAAATGCGATTGCTTTTAAGAAATCGCAAATTTGCGATTTCTTAAAAGCAATGCATGATTACTTTTAAAATTGCAAAATCGCAATTAGGGGGTCAAATTTACCGAGTGGTTGAACCACTCGGTAAATTTGCAAAAAGTGTTTAAAATGCTAAAAATGCATTTTTTTCAACATTCATGTTACGGACACACATGTCCTTAGGACATGTGTGTGTGAAACATGATGCGAAAAATACATTTCAGGGGTGCATGGGGGGGTCCTTTGGACCCCCCCCTGCACCCATGAAATGCATTAACAAATTGCGATTTTCAAAGTGAAAATCGCAATTTGCTAATGCCTACCCATTGCTTCCTATGGGCCTTTTGGCCCATAGGAACCAATGGGAATAGCGAATTCACAAATTGTATTTCGGTAATTTATGCGATTCTGTAAAAATTGCGATTTTTACCGAATCGCATAAATTTACCGAAAATATTCATGCATCCCGTTTTGAGAATTCTAAATTGCGAATCGCTATTTTTCGCAATTTAGAATTCGCAAACACCCGGGATGATGCATGTGGGGGTCAGTCTTTTAAAAAGTTCAACCAACTCTTTGTTGCATGTGCTCCATCTAGAAAGTGCTATGCTCTATTTTGAAAATTACAAAAAACAATTTGATGGACAGAATGTAGATCAATGTCTTACATTCACCCCAGTACAATGATCTGGGCCTAAATCCATCGTTTTTTGCACTCCACACCACCCTGTGTTAGATAATGGCTTTATGCAAATCAGCTCTGACCCTGTGCCCCATGGGAACAGTCCAGTCCGAACTACACAGCCATATCTTTCCCAGACCGGAATCAAGCATCCGAGGACCGGACCGGTTTCGAGGTAACACCTCTCATCAGCCCGGCTAGCTTGACTCCAGTGGTGTGGAGGCTCTGGGACCCACGTCAGAGCTACCCCAGTACACTCAGGGAGAAAATTACAAAAAACAATTTGATGGACAGAATGTAGATCAATGTCTTACATTCACCCCAGTACAATGATCTGGGCCTAAATCCATCGTTTTTTGCACTCCACACCACCCTGGGTTAGATAATGGCTTTATGCAAATCAGCTCTGACCCTGTGCCCCATGGGAACAGTCCAGTCCGAACTACACAGCCATATCTTTCCCAGACCGGAATCAAGCATCCGAGGACCGGACCGGTTTCGAGGTAACACCTCTCATCAGCCCGGCTAGCTTGACTCCAGTGGTGTGGAGGCTCTGGGACCCACGTCTGAGCTACCCCAGTACACTCAGGGAGAAAATTACAAAAAACAATTTGATGGACAGAATGTAGATCAATGTCTTACATTCACCCCAGTACAATGATCTGGGCCTAAATCCATCGTTTTTTGCACTCCACACCACCCTGGGTTAGATAAGGGCTTTATGCAAATCAGCTCTGACCCTGTGCCCCATGGAACAGTCCGAAAATCGTTTTTTTTGCGTGGGGAGCGCCCGGTACGCTTTTGTGCAATGGGCGGTGGTAATCTAAATGATGAGGAGGGGGGGGGGGCAGCGTTCAAAGCACATCAGCGTGCATAAACACGAAAATGTTTTTATCTACCACGTACTTGACTTATCTCTCTGAGATGCATTCCCTTGTGTTTCGGCAATGGTAGTCTGTTCATTACATAGATCGCCCGAGGGCGGTAGTACAGACCGCGCGTAGGAAAGGGTCAAAAGCCAGGGGTATAGGAGTATGTAACAAGCGAGCCATTTAATTGAAAAAACTAAACGTGACAAACGGTTGCAGGATCAGTGAAGGTTGATTTTATAATTGAAAGTATAACAGGATCAGTTACAATAAAATCATCCATACGCACACCATGGGCGAGTATCATGGGTAACATTTTTTCGAAGCTTTATTAATACAATAATCAATAATGAAAAATCGACATCAATAGGGTTGTCCGTATTCCCAGTCAGTACCCTTCCCCGCCCGCCATGTGCACAAAGACCGCATACATCCCCCATAACGTCAAGGCTAAGTAACTAGAACGTCATAAGGAGTTGCAAGTCGCTCCCATACTGGCGCCATTTTGGTCGAGGCCAGGCAGGTTCAGAGTATAGTTAAATGTCTCCAATAAGTAGCGGCAGGACCAGAATCCCTTTCGGCAGTTCTGGCTTCGTCATTACGAGCACTAGAAAACAAGACATTCTGGGCAATACCACCCTTGACGCAGCCCTTTATTCTACAAGATGGTGTCTTTCAAAAGCCAGGGGTATAGGCGTATGTAACAAGCGAGCCATTTAATTGAAAAAACTAAACGTGACAAACGGTTGCAGGATCAGTGAAGGTTGATTTTTTAATTGAAAGTATAACAGGATCAGTTACAATAAAATCGTCCATACGCACACCATGGGCGAGTATCATGGGTAACATTACTTTGAAGCTTTATTAATACAATAATCAATAATGAAAAATCGACATCAATAGGGTTGTCCGTATTCCCAGTCAGTACCCTTCCCCGCCCGCCATGTGCACAAAGACCGCATACATCCCCCATAACGTCAAGGCTAAGTAACTAGTACGTCATAAGGAGTTGCAAGTCGCTCCCATACTGGCGCCATTTTGGTCGAGGCCAGGCAGGTCCAGAGTATAGTTCAATGTCTCCAATAAGTAGCGGCAGGACCAGAATCCCTTTCGGCAGTTCTGGCTTCGTCATTACGAGCACTAGAAAACAAGACATTCTGGTCAATACCACCCTTGACGCAGCCCTTTATGCTACAAGATGGTGTCTTCCATTCAGAAAATATTGTTGGCAGCATTTTGAAAGGAAAGATCAACGGCCGTTCTCCTAGTGAGTCTCACATTGTTACATTTATGAAGAATGTTGAAGAGTAGTATGTTGAAAATCTGAAGCCATCGTTCTACAAACTCTCAACAAGCCTTGGATCGAAAAATCCTGAAGAATGTACAAACTGAAAACCAGTTTTTGTCTGCATAGCATCAGCAGCAACACTTGAGTCAGCTTTGTGTGAAGCCGCCATCTTGATCCAATCAATACCGTCCCCCTGCACACATTCAGGGACCAGGCCGCAGGACGCGTCTTCAGGTCAAACGGATTGTGGGACAAGGTCCAGAATGGAAGAGTCACCAAAAGGCAAAAAGTTCCGCCGGACCCCGGGAGCCGGCCGCCTATGTCGGGGGCGATCTTAGGCCACACCAGGGCAACAAGACTTGGGGAGGGGGCAGGAGCCAAGCGCCCCCTCCCAGTCCGCGCCACCACACCGCCCCTCGGGGGCCTCCGTCAAGCGGCTCAGGGAGGCCCCGCAGGCAGCGGTTCTTCAGATCACAACAGAGTCTCATGCTCGATCGATTGAGCTGGCCGAATCAGGCAACAAGAAGGTGTGGGGGGGGGCACCTCTTGCTTAACCACCACCTGAGGAGGTGGTACTCTCTTCCTAGGAGGTGGTGGTGGTGGTGGGGATGCACCAGCTGAAGCTACAACACTTGCTATTGCTAAGTGATGAAAAAAGGTCTTCCTCTCAAAAAGATGAAAGTCAGAGTGAGGAAACAAGGAGGGGTTTTCATCATTTGGGACAAAAAATAGTTCTAAACCAATGAAAAGTGTTATTTTTAGGTCACATGACCTAGCCTTACATCATTAGGAACCCAAAAGTGAAATGAACCAATGAAAAGTTTTATTAACAAGTCACATGACCTGTTATGCTTACGTTACGCGCTCCGTGCAGCGCCCCGGATCGCTTCCGGGAAGCTGCGCTTCGCGCCTCGCTCACCGGAGCACTTCCGGGTGTGCTAACGCGGCGCGTCATATGACGCATTATGCGACAACGCGATACGTCGCGGTTACGCGACGCGTCACGATGTTGTTTTCTAACGCGCCAGTTGCGCAAACAGAACGTTTATCGGCCGGGCATATGGAATACATACACATTCATACCATACAATCAGGGCATGTACGCACCGTCACACCATACAATTTTTCACGTTCCCAGTGAGGGTCTGCACTACATGCAATATCTCACAGCGCTTGTTTATGTCTTTCCTTACATGGAGCACGGTGCGGTCCATGTCCACTCCATTCTTCAGTCGGAACTCCGATGTAACCTACAGAGGAGAAAATAAAGGGGGGGATACAGCATTCAGAGGATGTCAGCGCGCGCAAACACGAAAAAGCTTCTACTTACCATGTATCAGACTAACTGCAGGAACGTATGATACAACAGATCTTGGCTATCCCTTTCGCATTATTTTTCTGTGTAACATATCCTCCCCTTCTTATGATGCCAAAAAATGTTTCATTTTGTTTGTCTCTAAATTCGAGTTCCCTCTTCGTGTATTTGTTTCTCAATTAGTCTTATTTTATGGAACAAAATACCACACCTTACATTCGGCAGATACCTTAAGCTACGGTCGACCATTTTCTAACAATTCTGGAAAAAGGGCTGGTGTGACGGATACAAATTTCAATCAATCCAAAATTCAGGCAAAGGGTCTGCATTATCTGTCTTCTATTGTTTGGGAATAACAGCCATTATTCTAAAACCCTACCAACCTAGACGATTGTTATGACGCTGATTCCATACTTCCTTCGAAAACTCTTTTTCGCAAAAATGTCAGTATACAAATACGGGCCTACAACCACGTGGGCCGGCCACGGAGCAAACTGGAATCGTATATGATGAGGGGACCTTTACACTGTAGAAAAACGTAACGGGCGGGCCATTAGGTTGCAGGAATTAAGGTGTCTAACAGTTACAATGAAATTATCTAGATATACATTTGCGGGCAAGTACCATGAGTAACGTTAATTCGAACTTTCAATAGTACAGTAATGAATAATACATCAGAACTTAATATCAATAGGGATGTCCAAATGTTCAATCAGTACCCGTCCCCGCCCGCCATGTGCTCCAAAACTGCATACATATCTCGTGATATCAAGGCTGAGCAACCAGTACACATCAAGTAGTTGCGAGTCTCATTTATATCGACGCCATTTTTGGGCGAGGCCGGGCAGGTCCAGAATATAGTCAAAATGTCTCCACCAACCAGCGGTCGGAACAGAACCCCTTTCAGAAGTCCAAAAAGTTCTGTTAAATGACAACAGAAGGGACAGGCAACAAGAACCATCAGTCAAAGAGGGGAGGGCAAGTTCTTCTCTACCGGGTCACGTTGGGGCTCCACCGGAACTGATCGAATTGGTAGTCTACAGTGTTTCTGGATGTTTCAAACTGAAGCTGGCGTCAGCATGAGAGCACCCCGTGGCTACGTCGTGGCCATTCCGCGAGCAATCATGGCAGTCGCTCCCCACCGGAAGTCTGCGGGAGTCGGGGGCCCCGGTGACTCTTGTAGAATCTTCAAGGCTGAGGGGACGCTTTTGGGAATGGGGCCCATGCCCTAGCAGTCAAGCGTCCGAGTTCCAGGGTTGCCCAGAGCCATCCTTTCAGGCCAGGCCCAAGTCTGTGGAGCCGACCGCCATTTCGTGAGCTCCGTGGCAGCCGCTTGTCGCTGTACCGCAAGAGTGGGTGCAATTCAGCCGGATGGCGGGTGAGACGCTGTAATAGCAAGAGCAGGCGCAATTCAGCTGGCCGAGCGAGGCACTGTGCCGCAAGAGCGGGCGCAACTCAGCTGGCCGAGTGAAGCGCTGGGGTGTAGCTGAGAAACCTCCACCTGGGGAGGTGGGGGAGGCTCGTTCGCGCCGCCTCTCCCTTCCAGTGCACCCCACGCCGTCTCTTGGCGCAGGTATATGTGATGGTCGGACCAGGGCACCGCAGGACGTGTCTTCAGGTCAAACGGATTGTGGGACAAGGTCCAGAATGGAAGAGTCACCAAAAGGCAAAAAGTTCCGCCTGACCCCGGGAGCTGGCCGCATATGTCGGGGCGATCTCAGGCCACACCAGGGCAACAAGACTTGGGGAGGGGGCAGGAGCCAAGCGCCCCCTCCGAGTCCGCGCCACCACACCGCCCCTCGGGGGCCTCCGTCAAGCGGCTCAGGGAGGCACCGCAGGCAGCGGTTCTTCAGATCAGTGGGTCTCACCGGCAAGGCTCCCCTCCGTCAGCAGCGATCGTTGGCGCTGTGGTTGCGGCCGGAGGCCCCGCCTAGTCAACGCCCCGGCCTCTCCATCTCGTAGGCCGCAGAGTAGTCGGGGAGAAATCCCGGGAACAGCGGCATGCATTTGGATCGATGTTGCAGCAGGCTGCCATGTAAATAGTTATTTAATAAAACGTTTTACCCTGTTACTTTGCTGGTGTGTTGTATATATTTATAATATTTGCATAGGGTTTGTCGTTGTTTTGGGCGGGGTGGGCGGCGGAGCCGAGCTGTCTTGCAGCCATCATGGCGTCGAGCTCAGTTCCTCTCACTAGTTTCATATTTCTCATGAGGTGTTGTTCCTAATGTTTCTATTTTAGCAAGGTCAAAAAGAGATCCCATTAGTGGCCTACTGATTTTGCTTGATTCCTTTTGTTTTTTTCTAACGATTTTTCACTATCTGCAAAGACTAAACAGAGTATTGCGACTCTGTGCTTGTTTGTAAATAGAGAATGAACCAAAGAGAACCAATTCCGAAACAGTAAATGCTTGGATAACAATCAATCAAATGGAGAGGGAAGCAGGCACGACGGATTACAACGGGGGCAAAGGCCTCCGTTACCTACCCTTCACTATCTGCAAAGAGAGAATACTCCTAAAAGAAAAGAGGGGGGGGGGCAGCGTTCAAAGCACATCAGCGTGCATAAACACGAAAATGTTTTTACCTACCACGTACTTGACATTTTAAAGCTTTTGATATTTGCTATTAAAAAACCATTGAAAATCACTGAAAAAAACATAGGTTATAGACCATATATAGTTAGGAATTAGCATTTACAAAACCTTGAAAATTCACTGAAAAAAACCATGGGTTATAGACCATATATAGTTAGGAATTAGCATTTACAAAACCTTATTTTACTCACACAAAACCATTGAAATTCGCATATATAGTTAGTTGCACTAACTATATATCGCGCACCCGCAATCCACTGCTGATGATGTCACATATTACATCATTCATGACATGGTCAGTGACATCACTGATGACATCACTGATGACAACATCCAGTGACTGTATGTTTCTGTAGAGTTAAAATATGTCTTACATATTGAAGAATGAGTGGATGTAGAAGTGTCTGGATGAAGGATTTAGTAGGTGCATGACTGATTGTATGAGTGAGTGATTAGATGTGTCTCACTGAGTGCATGGGTTAGTGACTAAACTGTCTTAATTTGTACATCATTATGTCTGTTGTTCGGTAAACTGCTGCATGTGTTGATCAGTAGCTATATGAGTAACTATATGGGTTATTGATTGGTTGCCCAAGTATTTGTATGGGAGACTGAGTGTGTGTATGGGTGGCTGGGAGGTGTGTGACTCTGTGCATAGATGTGTGAACAGTTGATTCACTAGATGTATGGGTTCAAAAGTGCATGTGGAATTAGCTGTATGGGCGGTTGACTGTGTGCATGAGTGTATTGGTGAGTGAATTGATATCTCAGTGCTACATGTCAAAGTAAGTACATATGTAAAACACAGTACATGTGAGAGTTGACATATATAAATAACTGTGCATAAGAGCCAGTGAATGTGTGAGTGGCTGTATGGATCATTGTGAACTTGTATCAGGGATTGTATAAGAGAGTAAATATGTGTTAGTATATGTTTGAATAAGTAAGGTGTGTATAACTGTATAGTTGAGGAAATGGAGGTGTGATTGATTCTTTGCATGACTGACTAGGTGTGTGAGTAACTGCATGGATGAGTGGCAGTCTGTGAGTGTCTGTTTACACTGATTGTATCTAAGGTTATATTACAGTCTGAAGAGGTTCATCGTATTATCACATGAATGATATCATCAGTGATGTGATCAGTAATGTCAAATGAGATGTCATCAGTGATGTCATCAGTGATGTCATTTGAGATGTCATCAGTGATGTCATCAGTGATGTCATTTGAGATGTCATCAGTGATCTCATCAGTGATGTCACTGACCATGTCATGAATGATGTAATATGTGACATCATCAGCAGTGGATTGCGGGTGCGCGATATATAGTTAGTGCAACTAACTATATATGCGAATTTCAATGGTTTTGTGTGAGTAAAATAAGGTTTTGTAAATGCTAATTCCTAACTATATATGGTCTATAACCCATGGTTTTTTCAGTGAATTTTCAAGGTTTTGTAAATGCTAATTCCTAACTATATATGGTCTATAACCTATGTTTTTTTCAGTGAATATATATATATATTTTAAAGCAAGGCGCCAAGCGCTTCGGGAGGGCTGCCCACGGCACATCGAGACTATCCAGTCTTCTCCTGCCCCAAACAACCTCACAGCCTCCCTCCAGAAATTGCAGCAGAAGTCCGACGCGTTTCGGGGCAGAAAAGTGCCCCTTCCTCATGGACATAGTCACAAATGCACAGCAACTCACCCGCATGATTCAAATGCAGTTTATTTAAATCGGGCCGCCCTGAGTGGGTGTGGCTCATTGCGCTAGGCTGCCAGGCATGCTGGTAGCTGTAGTCTTTATGGTGAGTTGAAATGTTTCTTTAGTAGGTTGTGCTTCATTGTGCGCTTACAGTCATCTTGATTGGATTACCTCGAAGTTGAAGGTTGGTGGGTAGGCTCTGGGGTGGTGGTAATTTCCATGATGTGTCGTGCTGAAAGAAGCAAGGAGAGGTCTCCTCGCTACAGTCCTCGCCGTAATCCACACTCGGGCATCTGACAAGGCGGAGCCCCTCCCACGGTTATGGCTAACCGGAAAAATGTTTTAAAGCAAGGCGCCAAGCGCTTCGGGAGGGCTGCCCACGGCACATCGAGACTATCCAGTCTTCTCCTGCCCCAAACAACCTTACAGCCTCCCTCCAGAAATTGCAGCAGAAGTCCAACGCGTTTCGGGGCAGAAAAGCGCCCCTTCCTCATGGACATAGTCACAAATGCACAGCAACTCACCCGCATGATTCAAATGCAGTTTATTTAAATCGGGGCCGCCCTGAGTGGATGTGGCTCATTGCGCTATGCTGCCAGGCATGCTGGTAGCTGTAGTCTTTATGGTGAGTTGAAATGTTCCTTTAGTAGGTTGTGCTTCATTGTGCGCTTACAGTCATCTTGATTGGATTACCTCGAAGTTGAAGGTTGGTGGGTAGGCTCTGGGGTGCTGGTAATTTCCATGATGTGTCGTGCTGAAAGAAGCAAGGAGAGGTCTCCTCGCTACAGTCCTCGCCGTAATCCACACTCGGGCATCTGACAAGGCGGAGCCCCTCCCACGGTTATGGCTAACCGGAAAAATGTTTTAAAGCAAGGCGCCAAGCGCTTCGGGAGGGCTGCCCACGGCACATCGAGACTATCCAGTCTTCTCCTGCCCCAAACAACCTCACAGCCTCCCTCCAGAAATTGCAGCAGAAGTCCGACGCGTTTCGGGGCAGAAAAGCGCCCCTTCCTCGTGGACATAGTCACGAATGCACAGCAACTCACCCGCATGATTCAAATGCAGTTTACTTGAATCGGGGCCGCCCTGAGTGGGTGTGGCTCATTGCGCTATGCTGCCAGGCATGCTGGTAGCTGTAGTCTTTATGGTGAGTTGAAATGTTCCTTTAGTAGGTTGTGCTTCATTGTGCGCTTACAGTCATCTTGATTGGATTACCTCGAAGTTGAAGGTTGGTGGGTAGGCTCTGGGGTGGTGGTAATTTCCATGATGTGTCGTGCTGAAAGAAGCAAGGAGAGGTCTCCTCGCTACAGTCCTCGCCGTAATCCACACTCGGGCATCTGACAAGGCGGAGCCCCTCCCACGGTTATGGCTAACCGGAAAAATGTTTTAAAGCAAGGCGCCAAGCGCTTCGGGAGGGCTGCCCACGGCACATCGAGACTATCCAGTCTTCTCCTGCCCCAAACAACCTCACAGCCTCCCTCCAGAAATTGCAGCAGAAGTCCGACGCGTTTCGGGGCAGAAAAGCGCCCCTTCCTCATGGACATAGTCACAAATGCACAGCAACTCATCCGCATGATTCAAATGCAGTTTATTTAAATCGGGGCCGCCCTAAGTGGGTGTGGCTCATTGCGCTATGCTGCCAGGCATGCTGGTAGCTGTAGTCTTTATGGTGAGTTGAAATGTTCCTTTAGTAGGTTGTGCTTCATTGTGCGCGTACAGTCATATGATTGGATTACCTCGAAGTTGAAGGTTGGTGGGTAGGCTCTGGGGTGGTGGTAATTTCCATGATGTGTCGTGCTGAAAGAAGCAAGGAGAGGTCTCCTCGCTACAGTCCTCGCCGTAATCCACACTCGGGCATCTGACAAGGCGGAGCCCCTCCCACGGTTATGGCAAACCGGAAAAATGTTTTAAAGCAAGGCGCCAAGCGCTTCGGGAGGGCTGCCCACGGCACATCGAGACTATCCAGTATTCTCCTGCCCCAAACAACCTCACAGCCTCCCTCCAGAAATTGCAGCAGAAGTCCGACGCGTTACGGGGCAGAAAAGCGCCCCTTCCTCATGGACATAGTCACAAATGCACAGCAACTCACCCGCATGATTCAAATGCAGTTTATTTAAATCGCTCACCATAAAGACTACAGCTACCAGCATGCCTGGCAGCATAGCGCAATGAGCCACACCCACTCAGGGCGGCCCCGATTTAAATAAACTGCATTTGAATCATGCGGGTGAGTTGCTGTGCATTTGTGACTATGTCGATGAGGAAGGGGCGCTTTTCTGCCCCGAAACGCGTCGGACTTCTGCTGCAATTTCTGGAGGGAGGCTGTGAGGTTGTTTGGGGCAGGAGAAGACTGGATAGTCTCGATGTGCCGTGGGCAGCCCTCCCGAAGCGCTTGGCGCCTTGCTTTAAAATATATATATATATATATATATATATATATATAGCACACACATTTATTTTTCTCCTCTTAGCTTGTAATATACATTTTTTAATATATATATTGAACATTTTTAGATTCATATCTACTCCTCCAGCAAAAAGCTTGTATGTTCGTTTTCGCTTAAATACTCTCCCATTGAGATCCTTTACTGATAAATGGAACAACGATCTGGCCACAAGCATTTGTCCTGCTTGTGTTTTGGATATCGAGACTGAGACACACACATTGTGTTTTTGCTCAGCATACCTTGTGTCTCGTAAATGGATTCAACCAATATGCCGGTCCTTGGGCTTGTCAAGATATTTTTTGGGTGGAAATATTTTTATTGTTACATTTTTCTTAAAAATATGACATAAGTATATTCTCATACTGCAGACGAAGAGCAACGTAAGGTATAAGAATTTATATCTGGCTGGCAGCGAGTAACTCAAATCGTTTTCAACATGACCGTCACGCAAAACAGTATTTGGTTATTCAGACTGACTTATGACATGTGTCACGGGAAGTTTTGCGTCTTATCTTTCCAGTGTGCCCTTTTCTGGCCTAGAGTCCTCTATACCACTCCATTTCTAGCCCATAGTATCCCAGCCAGGGACCAATTATCTTTGTGAATTTCCTTGGGCAGACTCTTGCCTGGTATGTAATCTTTTCTGCCCCATGTACAAATCTGTGCCTTTCCTCCATTCTTACATTGTGAGGAGGTTTGAGGCACCCCAGTATTTGGCGATATCTCTCTTGGCCTCTATAAGCCCTAAGTTGCACAGTAAGAGTTTGTAGTGGGGGAGATCCACTTCTGTGGGGATGCTTAGCAGAATGTACTTGGGATCTACTGGTAGTTGGGTTTCCACTACCCTGCCCATCTCCTCTATTATTTGGTTCCACTATAAATTTATATAAGGTGGCATTCCCCAGAGTGTGTGGATATAGGTCTCATTCTCTGTCTTGCAACGGAGACATTCCAATGCATCAGCCCTCCCTATTTTGTGTAAACGCACTATATCAAAATAGGCCCTATGTAGGATCTCAAATTGTATTAAGCCTAGCTTTCATTTTATGGCTACCTCCCCCGGGTGCATCAGTGCCGCTTCCCAATCTACGTTCTCCATCTCGCCTGTGGTTGTTTCCCACTGTGCTCTAAGAGCTTTCAGGTTATCTGGCATGTTGTTGATGAGGGTTTTGTATATCCATGAGATGGATTTCTCTGGTATTTTGCCCTGCGGTAGTCCGCCCTCTAGTGGTGCAAATTCTAAATCGTCTGATATGTCTAGCTTCCCTGCCATCCAGGCGTGTTGTAATTGTAAATATTTGTATGTTTGGGTTTCGGTCATTTGAAATTCACTTTGTAGTGAGCTGAATGAGATCTGGGAGCCTTTCTCTACTATGTCCTCGAGTCTGAAGATCCCTATCGTCTCCCAGAGTCTGAAACCCTGCAGTATGGCTAATTCTGGGAGGCGTGTCGCTGCCCACAATGGTGTCTCTCTTGTATATTACCTGTCCCATTTCATTTGGCGCTCCTCCGCCTTCTATGCTTCTATTGTAATTTGGGTAGCTGGGAGCAATCGTCACGTTCCTCCCCCCCATATATATAGTGGAGGTACGTGCAGAATTGGAATTGAAGCCTCTCTAGGGCATATGCTGGATGGTCACCTGGCAAGTGTCCCCATTCATTTCTAGCCACGAAATGAGCAGCTCGGTAATAGGACCTTATGTTCGGGAGGGCTATCCCTCCATTGAATTGGCTACATTGCAGAGCTTGAATGACCACCCTTGGGTGTCCCCCATCCCACAGGAGTGTGGGGGTCTCATGATCTATTGTCTTTAAAATCTCTTCTGGAATTTTATGGTAGGTATTTTGATGGATATATAACAACTTGGGGAGGGTAATCATTTTTTACATTGCCCAGGAGTGTCAAAGGAAGCTTTCGCCATCTTTCCTCATCTTCGCAGAATTCCCTCAGTATCTTTTTGATATTTTGATCAATGCTTGTTGCTAAGTTGGTGGTTATATAGAGGCCGAGGAATCGAAACCCCTCTGTTCAAGGCATATGAGCTGTTGATCATATACTGTGCATAGGTCGCATCTAGTGTTGGTTCCGGATGTTTGCACTTTGTTTTTCTTCTAAGAAGTCTTTCCAGTCACAAGGTAGGCAACTCCTCCTTTCCGTGATAGTGCGCATGGGCATCAACTCTATTGTTAGATAGTTTTTTTCCCGCCATCGGGTTCAGATGTGAATTGTTGCGCACCGGTTCGGCACCGTTCTTCGGGCCCCCTTTGACGTGCAATTAACTACCCTCAACGGTATTGTTTATCGATCGTGTTTCCCATTCTCTGCATATTGTTTACACTAGAAAACCTTTGATCAGAAGATTTGTGTAAGGCCGTTGGACCTACCCTCGCCGGGATCGGTAGCAGTCGATGGAACGGTCTCCATTCAAGTTCTGTCCAGGGTGTCATGCGAAGTTTCCGTGCACCAATTTGCTGGAAGTGGGCAACCTCTGACTAACCCCGGAACAAGAGGAAAAGGTCTGTGACGCATGTCGGTCGTTTCAATTGAAGAAAACGCTCCGTGACCGTCAGGCTCGACGTCACGAAATGTACCAGCAAAGTGGCTCCGCACCGGATCTCCTTGGAGACGAGTCCGAACACGAAGAATCACAAGTGCAGGAATCCCAAATAGAGGAGAAACACATCTCCATGTCTCAAGCCGACTCCGATGCCGAAGACCTCGCATTGGGACAATGGATCGTGAGTAAAGAGACCTCCTTCCTCTAACATCTCCTTTATAAAAAGCCTCTGGTCCCTCTGCCTTCGGGCCAAGGTGGGCACTGGGAAAAGGTATTGAGCACCCCCACCTTCCATTTTGGCACTGAAACATAAACAACAGCCTTCCAGCTCGGGCTTTCCCCATCCCCTCGTCGGTACCGACACGAAACATTCGGCGTAGAAATCAAAGCACCTTCTGGTTTCTGTGCCACTGGTTAAATATTCAGACCCAAAAACTTTGGGATCAAAAACCTCGGAATAGAAAACTTCCAGATCGAAAAGTTCAGAGCCAAAACTTTTGACACATAAAAAGGCATCTAAAGAAACCACTTCAACTGAAGAGCCTCAGACCGATATTCCAGAAAACTTCCTGAAAAGAGAAAAATGGGTTTACTAAAAGACTACCACATTCCTTTAAAAAGGAAAAATGTGGGTACTAACCCTTCTCCACTATACATTCCACAACCTTCTTCACCTATTGATCCATATTTACTCATCACACCTACACATTCCCCTCCACCAACATCACAGTATACAGGGGATGGGGATATAATGACTTTATACCACAGGATACAGACCCATGGGATAATTATGATAATGACCCAACCTATATCCATCCAGACCTTCTCCTCCAGATGATAACATTGGATATATTGAGCGCCTTAACAGGGCTGCACAATATCATGGAGTAGCGGTTAATAAAGAGACTTTAGAGGAGGATTTTTTGTTTGACACACTAAGTTCATCTCAAAGGGCACCACCAACATTACCATGGTTAAAGGGCATGCTAAAATATACTGAGGACATCTTTAAAGACCCTGTAAGAGCTGGAATTATCACTCCCATGGTAGAGAAAAAGCTCAAATCTGCACCTAATGACCCTATATATATGTATCAAAGGCCGGTTACCCTTGGACTCTTTGGTGGTGTCCAATGCTCGTAAAAGAGTTAACTCACAAACTCCCCATGCTAAAGAGTCCAAATTAATTGACGCTTCGAGCAAAATGGTAGCGTCACAAGCAGCTAATCATTGGCGCATTGCCAATGCTCAAGCACTATTGGCAAGGCATGATAGAGCTCATTATGATGAGCTCGAAAAACTCATTGGATTTCTTCCTCAATAGCATAAGTCTAGAGCTTCTGACCTTATTCAAGAGGGTAAATTAATAACGAATACCTCTATCAGGTGTGCTCTAGATCAGGAAAACACAGCAGCTCGGGCAGTAAACACTAGTATACTCCTCTGTCGACATGCTTGGTTAAGAATTTCCGGATTCAAGCCTGAGGTGCAAGCCTCTATCCTTAATCAACCCCTTGACAAAGAGCACCTCTTTGGTCCAGCTGTCGATACATCACTAGAAAAGATGAAAAAGGATACGAAAGTTGCTAAGTCCATGGGGGCCTTTCTTGCAATCACCTTCCAACAGAGGTTCCTTTCGTCGCTCATTTTACAGGGGCAGCTTAAAAAATGTGTCTACAGACAATCCCTCCTCCTCTTACAAGGGCAACAATCAGTCGCCCTCTTTAAGAGATTATGTAAGAGGTGGACATAGAGGAAATAAAGGGAAGAGGCACAGGTAACTCAAAAAGCACTTCCCCTGCAAACACCTAACAATGACTTCCTTTCCATACCCCATGACGATTCCACTCCTGTTGGGAGACGTCTTTCCCAATTACTACCCATTTGGAATACAATTACATCAGAAAAATGGGGTCTACAAATGATCCAATCTGGTTATTGCCTGGAGCTAACCAGCACTCCACAGAACATTCCTCCAAGGTCACACCTCATGTCACAGGAACATCTCACCCTTTTAAAGCAAGAGGCTCTCTCTTTGTTGCGGAAAGGTACAATGGAACCAGTCCTTTTACCATACCAGGGAGCAGCCCTATTAATTCAAAGTCCTCCCATTCAGAGTAACAACCGCACCCAGGGTTTTCACAAAATGCTTGGCAATAGTTTCAGCCCTTCTAAGAAGACAACGTATTCACTTCTTTCCATACTTAGACAACTGGCTCATATATGCCAGCTTGCACAACAGCTGTCTACGCCACACACAAAAAACTGTGCAATTGCTTCACGAGCTAGGATTCACAGTAAATCTGTCTAAATCCCATCTCAAACCATCCATGTCTCAAGCATATCCAGGCTTTACTATAGACACACAAAAGGCTCTAGCATACCCAACTCCAGCCAGAGTTCGGAATATACAAACACTGATGTCTCAATGCCATCAGCAACACTCCTTACCAGCTCGAGTGTTCATGCAGTTATTGGGTGTGGGAGGCTGGTTGGATATACAGACGCGGAGGCTGGATGTATTTCCCAAAATGCTGTGTTTTATTATCGGGGATTACAGTTTTGGGTTTGACAACAGGGTTTTGGTCCTCCTTCTCTTCTGTCTTTGGCTCTTCTGAACAGGGATGGGGGTCTTGAAGGGCCTGTTCTGCTTCTTCCACCTTGGGGTTGACGCTGGAGCCTGCACGCTTAGACTCTTCCGTTGTGCTGGTTTCCTCCAGGAGGCTCATAGGGGAAAGAGAGACAGGAGGCCGTCGGTGATACTGTACCAGAGGGAGGGGATTGTACTACCCATCACCTGCACCAGGGATTGGTGTATTCTGCAACTGACTTGGCTATAACCAACCAACCGAAAATACAAGGGAGTGTTTCTTGTTCAGGCTAATAGCGTTTTACTGCACGCTCTAGGCTGGATAAAACAAGGGGGAAATAGTGTGAAGGAACGCTTGTCAGGGATGTGCGGTTTTGTAGAAAAAGGTACGTGCTTCAGAGAGGAGAACCAGTTATCCCAACCCGTGTCCGTTATCTACCCGCCTCCCTCGTAACCACCCCCACCTTCCCTGGAACTGTCTTCACTCACCGGCTCTGCCGCAACTCTCCAGAGTTGCTGCCGCTCTCCTGCCTCCTCCGGTGGACACCACCACTCTTCATTCCAGCATTTGTCGGGCTCCTCCTCTTCGACGCCGCTTTGGTCACCGTCTGTTCTCTCCTCTCTTCGCTCACCACACACCTGGTCTCCTCCTCAGGTCGATGACCCTGTTTCCTAGTCTGCGTCCGCTTTCAGTGGTTGCGAACCTCTGCTTCCGGGGTCAGCTCCTCCCCCTTCCTGATTCACGCTCCGCTATAGGGAAATACAAGAGGTGGGTGTGTCTATCCTCCCGTATGCGTCTTTCCTCTTTCCGCTCCTTAGAGTCTGATGGCTGCTCTGTGAATATGTTGGTTGTTGTTGTTTCCCCATTGTAGTTTTAAATGGTGTCCTGACGTCCACCCCTCCCATTGGGAACAATGACATCTTGGATTTTTATAGTCCCCTACGCAAGACTTCAAATGCGTCCCCTACGGGAATGCTTAGCACGTCAGTGGAACCAGGCTCACGGTCAGTTATCAGATCTGGTGTTGGTAGACAGCCGCACCCATTGCTCTCTGCAGTGGTGGAACACACAAAACTTTTTAAAAGGGCGGCCCTTCAGCGATCTGGTTCCACAGATAGTACTGACAACGGACGCATCACTGACAGGTTGGAGAGCGCATCACCAAACCCACACAATCCAGGGTATTTGGAGCTTGCAACAGAAACAGCTTCATATGAATCACCTGGAGCTGCTAGCGATTTTTCTAGGGATGAGAGAATTTCAACGCAAGACTGTCTTAATTCGTACAGACAACATGACAGCAATGTACTACATACAAAAACAGGGGGAACACTCGCTCCAGCTGTCACAGCTAGCACAGACCATCTGGAAATGGGCCATACATCACAAAATATATCTCCTAGCAGAACACCTTCCAGGAGTATACAATCAGATAGCAGATCTACTCAGTCGCCAGACACAGCAAATCCCCAAATGTGAACAACACCCTCAAGTTCTACTCCCATTCTTTCAAATATGGGGCTTTCCACACATAGACCTGTACGCCACATTTGCGTTTGCAAAATGCCCAAATTTTAGGTCCAAGTATCCACACCCATTGTCCAAAGGCAATGCGCTATGAATGAATTGGTCAGGGATATTTGCTTACCCTCTCTCACTCATTCCATTAGTGGTTCGGAAACTCAAACCAGCGTCCCTGACACTAATCCTAGTTGCTCCCACATGGGCACGTCAACGTTGGTTCACAAGCCTATTGAAACTCTCAGTAGTTCCTCACCAAAAACTATGTCTTACACCCAATCTCCTCACATAAAGCCATGGTGGTATAAGATATCCAGACTCCAGTGTACTCAATCTGGCGATCTGGCACCTGATGTCTTAGAGTTTGGCTACCTTAATATACCGCCAGACTGCATGAATATTATCAAAGAGGCTAGACTCCCTACAAAAAGAGCCTGCTATGCGGCAAACTGGAAGCGGTTTGTTATGTACTGTAATAACAACCATATCAACTGGCTTGATGCTTCTGTCCAAAACATTACATGTTACTTGTTACATCTACAATGTTCCCATTTAGCGTACACCTCCATAATCTTACATCTGGCTGCAATAGCTGCATACCTCCAAAATAGGCAACATCTATCTCTTTTTAGAGTACCTGTTATCAAAGCCTTTATGGAGGGACTCGAGTCATTCCCCCGAGACGTCCACCTGCTCCAGTGAGGAATCTCAACATTGTTCTCACCAGACTGATGGGTCCACCCTTTGAGCCATTGCACAAATGTGAACTGCAATTTCTCACATGGAAAGTTGCTTTCCTTGTGGCTATCACATCACTCAGAAGAGTGGGTGAGCTTCAGGCATTAACTATAGAAGAACCCTTTTTACAAATGCACCAAAGTAAAGTGGTTCTTCAGACTAATCCTAAATTCCTTCCTTAAGTCATTTCTGCTTTTCATATCAATCAATCTTTTGAGTTGCCTGTGTTCTCCCCTCAACCAGATTCAGTAGCAGAATGTGCACTACACACATTAGATGATAAGAGAGCATTCTTTATTACATTGAAAGGACAAAACCTTTCCGTAACACAAATCAACTATTTGTTGCTTTTGCTCCACCACACAAAGGCAAAATCAGGTATTGCAAGGTGGATAGTTAAATGCATTCACATATGCTATGCAAAAGCAAAACAAACGTTACCAGTTCCCCCTAGAGCACACTACAGGCAAATTAGGGGCTTCTGTGGCATTCTTTGGAAATATACCCATAGATGACATATGCAATGCTGCAACATGGTCTACACCTCACACATTCACAAAACACTATTGTGTAGATGTGTTATCAAGACAACAAGCTAGAGTGGGCCAGGCAGTTTTACGTACACTATTTCAGACCACTGCAACAGATACAGGTTAGTCATTGCTTTGGGAGATAACTGCCCTGTAGTCTATGCACAGCATATTATCTACAGCTTGTATACCTCAAACGGAAAATGCTACTTACCCAGTATGCATCTGTTCTTGGCATATAGAGTTGTAGAGTTATATGCGCCCACCCGCCTCCCCAGGTACCTATACCTATTGCAATAACATCTCACTTAGATACATGCATTCTTGGACATCTCCTTTTAATACTCTTACTAACTACAGTATCACACTCTGCTGGGAAAATAATCTAACAATGGAGTCAATGCCCATGCGCACTATCACCGAATGGAGGAAGTCACCTACCTTGTGACTGGAACGACTTCTTCGAAGAAAAACAAAGTGCAAACATCCGGACCCAACACTAAATGGCGATCTATGCACAGCATACGACTACAGCTCTATATGCCAAGAACAGATGCATACTGGGTAAGTAGCATTTTCCTTCTCAATACATAGTTGTCTCGATAGCCTCAGTGTGGTTAGGCCCCCCCCCTACTTTATGTAAACTGGATTTGTCCCAATTTATCCAATACCCCACCTGATGCCCATATTCTTCGAAAATCCGTAATATTATGGGTTGTGTCTTTTCTGGGTCAATGACACATAGGAGTATATTGTCTGCATATAATTAAATCTTTTCATCTCTGAGCATCCAATGTTCATCTCTAAAGCCTCTTAAGCCTGGGTGGTTTTGGATCAGGCATGCCAGTGGCTCTACGATCAGAGCAAATAAGAGGGTTCATCCCTGCCTGATGCCCCGGCTTATTGGGAATTCTAATGACATTGCTCCGTTTACCTGCACCCATGCTTTCTGGTTAGTATATAGAAAGTCTATCCAGACCAGAAACACCAGGCCAAGTCCAAATTTCAATAATGCTTGTCTCATGAATGGCCAGTGCACAGCACTGAATGCCTTCTCTGCATCCAATAATAAAATTATGTGTGGGTCTGTTCTGTATCGTACTATATTCAACCATTTGGTAAGTCCAACGTAGGTTAAATCTCGTTGCCCCGACTGATCACCATGTATGAGGGTGGTGATCACTGGAAACAATCTTGTGGCTAGTATTTTGGTTTCAATGTTCAGTCGTGAGATAGGTCGATATGACCCGCAGTCTAGAGACGGTTTCCCCGGCTTGTGGATCACCAACACTGTGGTGTTGCTGTCTAGAGGCAGGGACCCTTCCGTTTGTGCGGCCAGATACATCTTAAGGAGATGTGGACTCAACAGACTGGCATTTGTCTTAAAAAAGTCTTCCCGCAGTCCGTTTAGACCTGGGGGTCTTCCCTGATTTTTGTTTGGCTATAGCCATCATGACTTCTTCTAAGGATAATTTGTCTTTGAGTGCTGCTTGGTCTTTTTCTTTATAGTTAATGCTCTTAGATAGCTAGAAGATTGAGGGGTTTCTGCTAATGGCCTGGCTTCATAAAAATCTGCATAGTAATGTGCGATGGCATCCGCGATGTTCTGAGCTTCAGTGTGTGTCACGCCTTCTTCCTGGATAACTATTACCCATCTGGAGTCTCTCTCTTTTCTGCTTAAACATGCTAATAATCTCCCAGCTCTGTCTCTGGCCTCATGCAGGCAGTGGTGCATCTCCATCAGTTGTGTGTTCACTTCATGAAAGGAGTAGTGCCTGATACTCCCTACGAGTGATTGCTATCTGGCGCAGCTCCTCGGGACACTGCCTTGGACCGCCTGCCACTCCATATCTATAAGCTTATTTTCCAGTGCTTCAACCTCCCTGGTCTTTCTTTTTCTTGTGTGCAATTATATTTTGTGCCCTATCCCGGAGGACCGTTTTGTATGCCTCCCATAAGACTACTTCTGCTGACACTGTGCCCTCATTTTCACTAAAATATTGTTCTGAGTCCACTCCAATCTCCTGGGCTACTGCTGAGTCTCTAAGGTCCCAAGTGTGAAGTCTCCACCCCGATCGCTGTCTGTGAGTTTTCCCACTCACCGTCATCCATAAAGGTGAGAAATCAGATAGCCCTCGTGCTAGATATTATATACTTTTGACCTCCCCTATCTCTCCAGCTGGAACAAGGAGGTAATCCAGCCTAGAGAACACCTTGTTTGCACAGGAGAAAAATGAGTATGTGTGGTCTGTTTGATGGTGCCTTCACCAGATATCAACCAAGCCCATTGTTTGTAAAAGTTCAGCTAGCAGTGTCTGGTCTTTCTGTCCCTTGGTAGTGCGTGTGCAGTGTAAGCTTGGCTCGACCACATCATTAAAGTCTCCTCCTATTATGTGTGTTGAGGATTCTGATTCTAGTAGAATCTCCGCCACCTTGTCTAGATTGCCTTTTTGCAATCCTGGGGGGGCATGTAGACTGACTTAGATGAGATCCCTTTGTCCCCATAGCCCCTGAACTGCCACGAAGGTACCATTGGGGTCTGCCCAGGTTTTGTTGATTTGAGAAGGGGAGTTCCTTTATATGAGTATGGCTACTCCTCTAGAACCTTAGGTGAATACTGAGTGTGCCAGAGTTGTATGTGATCCTCTTTCGAGGGACGCACAAAGGGTACCCCTGAGGTCTGTTTCTTGAAGCAGGATTATGTCCGGCTTTAGTCTCTTAAAGTAGTTGGCCACCAACCCTCTCTTGATCTAGTTTCCTAGCCCGTTGACATTCCATGTTAATACTGAGTAGCCCCCTCACCCTACACCTCAATGAGAATTCCTGTGATCTAACCAAGTTGACTGTGTCCAGATCTGTGTGTGCTCCTCGCTGCTCCTTCTTTTATAGTCTCTTGGTCTAGTATTTGAAGCTAAACAACTATCTTTGTTGCAACTCAAAATTCAACTCCCAGGTTAGGTTTTGTGACCCCACCACACTCTCTCCCCTTACATCGCCCCTATCCCCAGTTGTCAACATGACAACTTTGGCGTAGGTTTAGACTAAGAGGTCTATGCCACCCATCTACTAATTCACCCCTTGGGAATTACCCACTACCCTATTATATAAAAATGAGAGGGGTTTTGCCCTGTCCTGCGCACAACTACTACTAGATATTGTGTGTATAAGTGTTTTGGGGCACATAATGCCAGCTTTCTGTCCTCCGGTCTCTGGTAAGCCCAGGTAGTTCAACCTTCCTCACCTCCCTCCTGTATCTGCTGTGACTTGGTTTGTTGGTCTACCTCACCGGGGTTCAGCTCTTCCATTTTTGTGATTTTCTGAAATAATGGGTGGTCGCTGTCCGTATCTGTTGTGCGGTCTTGTACTGATAGATCTGGGGTGGAATACACACTGGCCCTAAATTGTTTCTGTTTGTCCGGCTTTTTCTGCTTGTCTTCTGATTCTGTGGAGAGAATTTCCTCTGTGGGACGTTTGCTTCGTCTGAGGGGTGTCCCCATCCGTTTCTTGCTTATCCAGTTGGGTGTGCGGCTTCTCGCGTCTCTTCTTTGCTTAGGTTCTGTCTCCCTCCTCAAAGCTGTATGAGGGACCTCAAGAGAGTAATATTGGCATCATAGGGGTGGGCGCTCTTCAACCCAAGACCAGGCCTCTTCCACAGTCTGGAAGAAGAGGGATGTTCCCTGATATGACTTTGAGTTTTGCTGGAAAGAGCAGCATATACTGCAGTTGGAGATGACTTAATTTTGCTTTCACTGAGTCAAAAGTTTGTCTTTATTTCTGGACTTCCCTTGAGTAGTCTGAGAAGACCATCATTTTTGTGTTGTCATGCCGAACTTCTCCCATTTTCTCATCTCCCTCAGTATCAAGTCTTGATTCTGAAAGTTCAGGAAGCAGGCTATTAAAGGTCTTGGTGGAGCTCCCATCGGGTGTCTGGTGGTGGCCATTCTATGCGCTCTTTCGATAATTAAGCATGACGAGAACTGTGTTGTTGGGAGGGATTGCTGAAGCCATTAAATGAGAAAAGTGCCTGCATCTGTTATCTCCACTCCCTCCGTAAATCCCACAAAGCGTAAGTTGTTTCTATGTTCCCTGTTTTCAGCATCGCCCACCTTCCTGGCAACTTCCTTCAAGGAGGTGGTGAGACTTGTTACCTCTTTACGGAGGATGTGAGATAAGTCCTCCACTTCCGATATGTGATGTTGCGCCTCTGTCACACTTTCGGACACGTTTCGTAGGTCTTGTCTCAGGAGGGTTACCTCAGAGTGCACCTCTGCTATCCTATCTTCCAGTGCTTCCCTGAAGGACTGTATCACTTGCAGAAGCACCGTATTATCTGATGGTCGCAGCATTTCTCCTTCAGCTCCTGCTGGGGGACCCATTACTTTTTTGTAACGGTCCAGTTTGCCTTGCCTTGATTGCTTCGGTTCTTTGTATCATACCATTGTGCGTCTTTGGTTCACCGTCTCTCTGGCTCACGATAAGGCACCTTGCTCTGCATTGCACTTTTGGGTTGTGGCCTGTCAGTGTCCGTTCCGCTTTCCTTTTAATTGGGCGATATTTTGTTCCTGGTCATTGGGGGGTCCACACATCACTATTGCCCAGTTTACTGTATGCCACCTGGCCCAATGGCCCTCTCACGTATGCGGTTGGGTACTTTTTTCGCTATGTTTTCAGGTTTGGCTTTGAGGAGCACCATCACTTCTAGTCTCACTGTTGCTGAGTGGCAGGGTTGCCCCCGTCAGGGATCCTAAGAGGCTCTTGGGGAATCCATTTGCTAACACTTTTTCTTGTTGCCTTCACTACCACCAGTGTACTCTCTTTATCAGCAGTTTGCCTTCGGCCAGTCTTCAAAATTACCAACACTGCTTGCTAGGGATAGTTGAAGAGCTTCTCTCCGCTTTACCCCGCCTCTGGAGCTTCAGGTCCGGATGTCTCTGCCTGCTGTTTTCTCCCATTATCTGCGGTCTGGCTGCATAGATCCAACTTCAATTCCATACTGACGGATCACCTCTATTCTCCTGTTGCTGACTCCGTGCGCCCTCTGGCAGCAACGGCACAGCGTCAACCTTCAGCAGCGGGCCCTAAACTGGCGGTTCGGCTCTAGAGTCAGTTTCGGAGAGGCTGGGTCCACAGCGGAGCACCGGATTGCTCCTCTTTAGCATTGGTGGAGCCCAGCACTTCCCAGTTTGTTTAGATCAGCCTCGCTCCCACTGCAGCAGGGCACCATGGGATTCCTGGAGGCCCGGTCACCGGGTCGTCTCTGTGGCGCCGGCCACGCCCACGTCAATCTGTGACTGCTCCCTGTCCTTGGTCCTTGGACATCTAGGGCCACACCCATGCTTAGGCCCTCAGTTTGCCCATCTCCCGTGGGCCTCGGGTACCCCAGTTTTCCTGGCCTCTGTGTTGTATCTGCTCGGACTGTAAACGGGTCCTCTCAAGGTCGGCTGGGCCTGCACCAGTCAGCATGTCATCATCCTGCCCACTCAGGATGGGGACCAGAGGCCCCCCAGCGGTCCAGTCGCCCCCCAGGAGTCATCCCCGTCTGGGGCAGCCCGCAGACTACCTTGGCCCCTTTACTTCCCGGGCCGCGTCCAGGCTCTCATGCCATTCACCACTCACATACTGCGGGTGACCTGGTCTTTCCGGCTTCGTCACTGCGTCTGCCCGGGCCGTATAAGGATGTCTTAGGATGGGCGGGTCAGGCAACGAGCTCTCTAATGCTGGAATCTGCACCGCCACTGTCCAGCTTCATTCAGGCACCGGCTCTTTATGCTGGCCCTGGACATCTCCGGCTTCCCTCTGCCGCCACTCCACTCCACCTCGGCTCCAGGCCCTGATCGCCTCCCGTGGGTGTCCGTCTCCACGATGGGGCTATCGCCGGTTTCTGCTGTTCCCCAGCGCTTTCTTTGTGTAGGAGTATCATTGGCAGGTAAGGATGGCGATTAAGGGGCAGGATTGAGGGTCAGATTTAGTTTGGGCTGCCGGCGCCTCCGGAGTTTGCGACTACGCGGTCATGTTGTTAGCAACACCCTGCTTGTCAAGATATTTAGTGGCCCGTACAATTTTAAAAAGTGACCCAACCCTAGCTATTGTTTTTACTGTCAACTTAATTTTTGCAAGCTGTTTGGCATAGGAGCAGTAAAATTCTATCTGAAGGAAATAGCAAGTTGAAACACACTGTATACTATTTTTTGATAATCACACTTACTGGATTAAATATTAGCATATTTATAATGTTTTTTAAATTTGATTGAGGTTTCAATCCACTGACAATCACATTATTTGTATTCAGTTTTTCAGTCAATTCTGTATCAATCGATTATTTGGAGGAATTAAATGTGTACTTATTGAGATGTTATAGTTACGCAGATAGGGTAAAAAAATTAAACAGACTTCAGATTGTGAAATCCTATTTATTGTACATAATTTATTGTATTATTGTATGTACACTTTGATGGTTCATGGTAACGGAAATAAAATATTCTATCCTCTACTTTCTTAAGTATTGTTTACTGGTCTGATTCAAGCATGTGAATCTATGAAAGATTCAATACTGGAGAAAAAGCAGTTACTTACCTGTACACTGTGGGACTCCAATATTGATATTGTTCATAGATTCACATGTGAACCTTCCACTTCCCCTTGGGTTTAGCACTCTGTACAACTCTAATAACTGTACACTCATGCTCGAAATCTGAGGTATGGTAACACTGCTGAGGAAGAGTGCTTCATGGTCTGGTCATTGATTGGCTGAAGTTTGAATCCATTAAAACAATGTGAATTGGTTAACATTGTCAATTGAATTCTCTATAGCTGTTCATGCTATGTACAGCACTGCTTGTTATGATTACTGTGGGACTTCCACCTTGGCGACGGGGAAGATTCAAGCATGTGAACCTATGAAACGGATCAGTACTGGAGAGCCAAAGTGTACAGGTAAGTAACTTGTTGTTTAGGTCTTGCCTAAGACAATGTGCATGCTCTGTCCTTTGGGACAAATATTGTATACCCCAAGAGACTCGGAGACCGCCTATTGCTTACTATTTGTTGGCTTCATTGTCATGCTTGTTTGCTGCCTCCTAATTGGTCAGAGCATGCCCACATCTCTTCCTCCTTTTTTGTGTGTAGCATGGACCAAATACTGATTGCTTCAGCTTGATGAGTGTCCTTTGCTGCTTACGCTGTGATTGAGGCACTATTTTTAGGTCGAGTTTGGACAGCGCATGCGCTGCTGCGAGGCATGCAGTTGTGAAGTATGGCTTTGGAGCCCCGCCTAATCTCCACCCTTATTTTTATTTGGCTTGTGTCATTGTCCTTCATAAACACTGGCTTCCGAGTCTTTATTAGGCTTGTTAGTCCCTCCTTGGTACTGCCTTGTCTTCATTTTAACCTCCCATGAGTACTGGCCCTTTTACTTCGGTTGTTAAACTGTAGGTTTTATTTAGCCTGAAATCAAAGGTAAGGTGGTTCTTTCGGGAGGTATATAATTACTTTAACAGCATTTATAAAGAAAAAGAAAAAAGGTAAACACACCTAGAGCTAGGGGTCGCGTAACTAGTTTGATTTCAGACACCCAGGTTCTGAGGGTCACTGGGTAATCCCATTATACTTATTTAGTCTTTAAGCACTATTTTGTTTAATGGTTTCTCCTACTGCAGACATGACATGCTTTTCTGCAATGGCACTGCTTTGCTTACATCTTTTCATCTAAATGTTTTGGCAGCACAGCACTCTATAACAACTATAGCGACCGTGCGCTTTTGTTTTTTTTTCCACTTAATCCTTCTAAGCATAATATTTATGTATTTTTTACAAGCGCAGCACGCTTTAACTTTGGCCGCTGCGTCCCTTCTGTTCTTTTTTTATTCTTAGGCACCGGGGCAGCTTGCTCCTCATTGCCATTGCTCTTTTCTTTTCTGTAGCCCAGCTGTCCAAACTCTATTTTTTCAATTGTATACACTTTTCGTAAGCAGCCCGGCACATGCGGCGTGCTGCGCTGCTTACGAAAAAGTTACAATATTGAACGAGCATTTGAAATGCAATAGGTCTTGCATTATAGAAAGTTTGAGATATTGCTGTTGCAAATAATAATGAAAAGCCAATAGCTCAAACTTTCAATTATGCGAGACCTATTGGATTGCAAATGCTTGTTATTTCTTCTTCCACTGTCGTCTTTATCCGTGTTTCTTCTTACCCTCCCTCCTACCCTTATCTGTGTTTCTTCTTAGCCTCCCTCCCACCCTTATCTGTGTTTCTTCTTAGCCTCCCTCCCACCCTTATCTGTGTTTCTTCTTACCCTCCCTCCTACCCTTATCTGTGTTTCTTCTTCCCCTTCTTCCCACCCTTATCCGTGTTTCTTCTTCCCCTCCCACCCTTATCTGTGTTTCTTATTCCCCTCCCTCCCTCCCACCCTTATCCATGTTTCTTCTTCATTTCCCACTCTTGTCCGTGTTGCTTGCCCAGTGCTGTCCGTGTCATATCTCTGTTTTCTAACTTTTAGCCATGCTTCACAGCAGCAGCGATGATTTAAACCATGACTAAAAGATGTTGGCAAAGTCAATAGCTCTCACATAGTTGAAACCTGTTGGCAAAGCCAGTACATGTTTCTTTTTCTTTGAGCACTCCATGAGAGTGCATGTGCTTTCGACTCTCCTTCATGTGGTGCCTCCCACATAGATAACCCTGTGCTCTGCGTTGCTCTCCGTGCCTCTCAGCTTGTCTGTAAAAGCACAGCGACAGGTTTAGTTTTGCCACTGTATGACTTAAGAGCAACCGTTAAGGGTCGTTTTTGTGTGATCTTCTGCACTCTATATATTGTACAAATGCAATGGTTTTGGCACTCAAAAGCTGTAATGGTGGTAGGTGAGGAGCTGGCTACTCTACACATTGAGCTGGCTGGAGTTTGAGGCAGAAGGTATGATTGACAATGAGATGTCTCTTCTCTTGGAGGCCTATAAATCTTCTTCCTTCGCTATTGCTATTGCAGAGGACCTAATGTCTGGAATGTGTTTCAGTTATTAGTGCTGTAGAAGGTAAATTAATCCTTGGAAAGAATATTCTGTTCACATTCTGATACTGTCTTTTTATTTTTAAGTTCCATTCAGAGTTTTAAGTGAAAAGTATTTGAAAAATAAAGCAGTCCATTTATAAAGATTAAAATTGATTGCAGTGCATAGTTAAGAATTATCCTAAGATGTCTTTCGTTTTTCTTCAGTTCATTTTTTTAAAAATGTCTTTTACTTTTTGGAGCAATGCTTTACAAACGAGCTTTGTCAAAGGCTATAGCTTGACATTCACTTTATAAAGGTGCAACCTAGTGGCTTTTTAGGGCTCGCCTATCCCATTCTGCAAGGAATGGATATGGGAGAATTTTAGTGGGCAAAATCGTTCTCAAACCATCGGGCGGATTTCCGAAAGTTCACGTGAACACAAGTACGCGCTTTTCCCTCGGAGAGCTTCACTTCAAAGGGCTCCCCCAGCCACTGTTTCACACTTCACGGCCGACAGGCCGTGTCTCGCATTTCTCCTCCCCCCCCCCCTCCCCACAGCAATGCCAAGAGCTTGTTCCTTTTGTGATTGCAACGTTGGCAGGATGCTCCGTTCCTGCTGAAGCTGCCCTGCAGGGTCGGGGGCTCCCTACACAGAGGTTTTTCATGTGGATTGGTTTTGGGACCATGACCCGCTCTCCCGGAGGGATCTTACCTGGAAATTAATTGAAGAATAGGAGAGCAAGGGAGGCAGAGGTGTATTGAGACCACCTCTTGCGTACTGGAAATGAACGTGCATACTATATTTAATGATTGCAGCAACAATGAGCACGTAAATTATAACATTTTAAAAGCACCACGGACAAACTATAACTGTGATTGAAGTTTTAAAATGCAAATGGATAAAGCACTGGACTGAGATAATTATAATTATGCATTTAAACTCGTAACTAATGCTTGAAATCTGTTTTTGGTGCATTCTGGGCAATTGGGGACCCTGGGACTATGATCAGCGTGAGCCCATGAGCAACAGCTGCAGTGCTTCTTGATGATTAAGACGGTTTGTCGAAACACGTGACTTCAGAGAATGAACACATTGTTGCTGCCCTCTGACAATTAAAGCATGTTGAATTTCCAGCTGTGCTTCAGCAGTTTTCCTTTTGTGATTTCAAGTTAGTGGGATGCTCCGTACCTGCTGAAGCTGCCGTGCGGTGTCAGGGCAGGAGGGGCTCCCTAAATGGAGGTGTTTTGTGTGTGTGTATGTTTGAGTGTTGTGTATTGTTAGACGGACCGGGAGGGTCGGCCGAGATTACGGGGAGAGGTCTCCAGGGAGAGCCGTCTCCAACGACTGTACAGACAAGTAACTTCCCCCCCACAGACGGACGCCACACAAGACTGAAGGTTAACGAGACTTTATATGCAATTCTTAGGTTACGTTGGTATGATACAAGGAGGTCTGGACTCAGGGGTCCCCTCGATTCTAGTCTTTGGTTGAGGAGAGGGGTAGCGGGACAGTCTTTAGTTACAAATGAGTACAAAATAGCTCTCAATCCTCGAGCTCGGCGTTCTAGATGATCGGGCCGTGGAGGAGCCAAGCAGGTCCCGAGATGGACGAAGGAAGGATGACGGTCCGCGGCGGAGCCTGCAGGTCCCGGTGAAAGATGACGGTTACAACGGTCCGCGGCCACGCCAGCAGATCCCGACGACGATGAAGGATGAAGGTTACGACGGCTGTGGCAGCGCCAACAGGCAGGACGATGGTGCACAGGACAGAGCTACGGCAGCGCCAGTAGTCCGTCCAGGATGAGTTCCTCTTTACGTCTCTCGACTCCAAGATACAACTGCCTTCCTGCTCTGGAGCTGCCCCAGTTATAGGGCTGGAGTGCTTTGATGTCCGGACCTTCGCACTTGGAGGTCGGGAGGTCCGGGATGAGGGGGCCCAGACACCCAGCAGGGGGGTGGAGCCAGTGCCCGGGGAGGCGATGGGCGAGCGGCACTTGGCGGGGGAGAGCCATTGACACCTCTTTCTCCTATTGACTTGCCAAGTAGCCCGCTCGCCTCCTGGGTGGATGGTGGTGCCGGGATGTCTGAGGCCTGGCCAGGCCCATGGTTGAGTTCGGCCGGGGGCCAGGTGGCCACGTGGTGGGGTGTCCAAGATGGCGCCCCAGGATGGGCGCGTAGGCTGGCAGTGGATCGGACCCACGAGGTTGACATGCTCGAGGGCAGGGGTCCCTGAGGGGACGGAGGACGTGTAATGGTGGTGTGTGGTACTAGCGTGACCGGGCTCGGGCCTGGTTGAGCCGGGAAGAGCGGCCCTTCATGTGGCCTGTCCAACATGCGTCCCCCCCAGCTGAAGGCGGGGAGAGTTACCCATCCTCTTGGGGACTCTCCTCGTCGAGGCGGAAAAACCGGGACAGGCCATCCGCGTTGGCGTGATCTGGCCCAGGCCGGTGTTCGACTGTGAAGTCCATACCTTGCAAGGAGATGGACCAGCGTAGCAACTTTGGGTTTTCCCCCCGCATATGCATCAGCCACTGCAGGGGTCGGTGGTCGGTCTGCACCCGAAAGTGGGTGCCAAAAAGGTAGGGCCGGAGCTTCTTGAGGGCCCATACCACAGCGAAGGCTTAACTCTCTATGGTGCTCCAGCGTTGCTCCCGTGGTAGGAGTCTCCGGCTGATGAAGGCCACCGGTTGATCAAGGCCTTCGGTGTTCACTTGTGACAGGACCGCCCCAATGCCCTGGTCGGAGGCGTCCGTCTGGACGACGAACTCCCGGCTGTAGTCTGGAGCCTGGAGCACAGGAGCGGAACACATGGCGGCCTTCAACTGTTCGAATGCCGTTTGACACTCTGGGGTCCAGTTCACTTTCTTGGGCTGATTCTTTGACGTGAGTTCTGTGAGAGGCCCCGCTATGGTACCATAGTCTTTCACGAACCTTCGGTAATAGCCCGTGAGGCCCAGGAAGGCTCGTACCTCGGTTTGGGTGATAGGGGGCTGCCAGTTCTGGATGGCGGCAATTTTCAACTGTAGAGGGGCCACTAGGCCGCTTCCCACCTGGTGTCCGAGGTAGGTCACAGATCCTTGTCCAATTTGACACTTGCTGGCCTTGATCGTGAGGCCAGCTCGCTGAAGGGCTTGCAGCACTGCTCGGAGGTGGTGGAGGTGCTCGGTCCAATGGTGACTGTACACAGCGATGTCGTCTAGGTAGGCGGCGCTGAACCCTTCGAGCCCTGCCAGGACCTGATTGACGAGCCGTTGGAAAGTCGCTGGGGCATTCTTCATGCCGAAGGGCATGACCGTAAAATGGTAGTGGCCATCGGGGGTGGAGAAGGCAGAACGTTCTTGTGCTCGGGGTGTGAGGCTGATCTGCCAATAACCTGCTGTCAGGTCGAAGATGCTGAGGTAGCGGGCAGCTCCCATTCGGTCGACCAGTTCATCCGCCCGGGGGATGGGATGTGCGTCTGTTCTGGTGACTTCATTCAGGCCCCGGTAGTCGACGCAGAACCGTAGTTCTGGTGTGGTTCCGGGGGCGGCTGCTTTGGGGACCAGTACGACCGGGCTGGCCCATGGACTGTCTGAGGGCTCGATGACCCCGAGCGTGAGCATCTTGGCCACCTCCGCCTGGATGCAGGCTCGTACCCGATCAGGTACGCGGTAGGCCCGGTGGCGGATGGGAGGGCTGTCTCCGGTGTCCACATCGTGCACACACCAGGAAGTGACACCTGGGGTGAGGGAGAACAGACTGGCGAACTGTGACAGGAGGGCTTGGCACTCTTGGCGTTGTTCTCTGGTGAGGGTCTCCGAGAGTCGGACCCCATCCACGGAGCCGTCTTGCTCCTGGGTCCGCAGGAGGTCGGGGAGAGGCTCGGAGTCGTCTTCAACCCCATTGTCTGTGGCCATCAGTAGGCTGAGCTCTGTTCGTGCAAAGTGGGGTTTCAGTCTGTTGGTGTGGAGGACTCGGAGTGGGTTCCGGGAGGACTCCATATCGATCAGATAGGTGGCAGGTCCCTTGCGCTCGATTACCTTGAAGGGCCCTGTCCATTTGTCTTGGAGAGCGCATGGCTCCGTGGGGGACATTACCCATACTTGTTGCCCTGGTTCGAATTCGATGGATGAGGCGTTCTGGTCATACCATTTTTTCATGTCCTCTTGACTGGCCTCTAGGTTGGCTTTTGCTAGGTCTCTGAACCGCCGGGACTGGTTTCGGAGGGTGAGGAGGTACCGGAAGACATCTGGAGGGTTCTTGGCCGGAGGCATCTCCCAGCCTTCTTTGATCAGGCTGAGCGGCCCCCGCACTGGGTGCCCGTATAGCAGTTCAAATGGGCTGAAGCCTAGGGATTTCTGTGGGACCTCTCGGTAAGCGAAGAGGAGGCACGGCAGCAGCACATCCCACTGGCGACGGAGGGGCTCTTCCAATCCCCCGATCATCCCTTTTAGCGTGCGGTTGAACCGCTCAACAAGTCCGTTCCCTTGGGGGTGATAGGGGGTCGTGAATCTGTAGGTGACCCCACACTGTTGCCAGAGGGATTTCATGTATTTAGAGATAAAGTTCGTGCCTCGGTCGCTGACGACCTCTCGGGGGAACCCCACACGGGAGAAGATCCCCATCAGGGCCCGGCCGACCACTGGGGCTGTCACGGTCCGGAGAGGAACAGCCTCAGGGTAGCGGGTGGCGTGGTCCACTAGCACCAGAATGAAGCGATGGCCTTGTTTTGTACGCGGGTCCAGGGGGCCCACAATGTCTATTCCGACCCTCTCAAATGGGGTCGTGACTACTGGAAAAGGTTGCAAGGGGGCCTTTAGTTTGCGGCCGCTCTTCCCACTGGCTTGGCACGTGGGGCAAGATCGGCAATGCTGGTGCACATCGTTTCTCATTTTGGGCCAGAAGAAGTGGGTCACTAGGCGACTGTAGGTTTTATCTTGTCCCAGGTGTCCTGCCAGGGGAACATCGTGGGCCAGGTTCAGCAGGAAGGCTCTAAAGCGGAGGGGCACTACTAGTACTCGGTTGGCCCCCAGCTCGGCGATTCTTTGCTCGCTGTACAACAGATCATTGTCCCAGTAGACCCAATGAGTTCCGGAGGTATCTCCTGCGCTTTGGGCGAGCGCTTGCTGGCGGAGTCCCTCGAGGGAGGGACAGGTCTTCTGTTCCTGGCGAAATTGTTCTTGTGTGGGCCCCCCCTCTTGGGCCCACTGGTCAAGGTTAGCGAGGTCGGAAGGTTGAGCAGGTTCGAGGGGGGTGTCATGGTCGGTGGTCTCGGCTGGGGCGACCGGAGGCGGTGGCGCCGGCCATTCTGGTTCTTCCGGGGGATGGTTGGCACGGGCGGCCATGGACCGGGTGGTGACGCACGCCCAGTCCGGGACGCCCAACATCCCCAAGTGTTCTTTGCGCTCCACGGCTGCCCACGGGGAGCTCTCCAGGTCATTTCCGAGGAGACAGTCCACGGGGGCGTCGTCTCGGACCGTCACCTTCAACATGCCGGAGACCCCTCCCCACTCAAAGGGGACGCAGGCCATCCGACACAGACTTTCCGAGTTGTCGGCTGATCGCACAGGGCAGAGAATGTTCGGTAGATATTGTTCTGGGGTCACTAGGTGACAGCGGACGGCTGTCACACTGGCCCCGGTGTCCCGAAGGGCTTCGGCCCGTTGTCCATTGATGCTCACCCATTGGCTGTACTTCTGGGTGTTAGCGGGTAGGGGGACCCGCGGGACCATGTCTCTTCCCCCTAAGCACGCGAGGGTCATGGCGGCTGGCTCCCACTCTTGATACTCTTGCTCGTCTGTTTCTTGTTCCTCGGAGATCTGTTCTTCCCCTAGGGCCACGGCGGCCACTTGGCGGGGTTTTGGACTCTGATACTGCGGGCAGCTTGGGTCGTTGGCATAGTGGCCGACCCGTTGGCATCGGTGACACGTGACATTGGCTCTGTACCCTGGTCGCGCCGGGGTGCTGCCCCGGTTGGCCGGGGGGGTGGTGCTGGTAGCGGGGGCGGCCGGAGTGTTGTCTCTTCCTCGTCCTTGGCCCCCTCCTCCTCCTCTGGGTCGGTGGTGACCATGGTTGTTCCTGTTCTGCTCGTAGGACCCATTCCGGCCCACTCTGGTGATCTCCCACCGGTCAGCTTCGGCTGCGAGCTGCCGGGGATCGGTTAACTTGCTGTCGAGGAGGTGTTGGCGTAGTTCAATGAAGCAATTGTTGGACAGATGCTCCCACACCATCAGATTGAACAGCTGCTCGTAGGTCGTGACGTTGTTTCCTCTGATCCAGCCTTCGAAAGCTCGGCTAAAGTACGTTACATAGTCCACCCAAGTGGTACCCGGGATGCGTGTGCAGTCTCGGAACCTCTGCCGGTACATCTCGGGCGTGAGGCCATAGCGGGTGAGGAGGGCCGCTTTCATATGGTCGTAGGAGGTCATCTGGTGGTCTGGGAGCTGTAACAGGGTATCGCGGCCCTCATTGAGGAATCTGCCCCATAGGCCGGCTCCCCAATCGTTCCTATCGATCCGGTGCGCAGTCATAGCGATTTCATAGGCCTTAAACCATTGCTGGATGTCGTCCTCTCGGAAATATTCTCGGACAACATCCTTGGGGATGTGTACTTTTTTCTCCGTGGTCCCTGGGGTGTGTGGTCTCTCGGGCACCCCTAACTCTTTATTTTGCTTGCGCAGGTTGATCTCGGCTAGGTTCCGTTCGTGCTCGTACGCCAGTTTCTTTTCCTCGAGCTCCCTTTGTCTCTGTTTCTCCTCTCTCTCTTCTCGGAGACGTAGGTGCTCTAAGTTGATTTTTTGTTCGGCTAACTTGAGTTCTATGTCCATTTTGAGTCGGGCCATTTCTAGTTCGTGTAGTCGGGTTTTTTCTCTTTCTTGGATCTCGTCTTGCGAGAGACCGGTTCTTTGCTCTTCAGGGGCCGTGTTGGTTTTTTTTGTGGTGCTTTGCTCAGGGGCTTCGGCATCCCCGGTCTCTGCCCAAGATTCTAGGGCATGCTTAAAATCGTCCTTGGTGCTTAGTCCGGTGGTAGCGATACCTAGTTCGATGCAGAACTGCTTTAGTTCACGATGGCTGTACTCCTCTAGTTTTTCCATTTGGAACTTCTCAGTTGATCCGCTTTCTTTAGTTGTCATTGTGGTTCGTTGTGGGGTGAGCTACTCTCTGTACGTTATGCGGTGATTCGGATCGCGCCGCTGGCCACCAATGTTAGACGGACCGGGAGGGTCGGCCGAGATTACGGGGAGAGGTCTCCAGGGAGAGCCGTCTCCAACGACTGTACAGACAAGTAACTTCCCCCCCACAGACGGACGCCACACAAGACTGAAGGTTAACGAGACTTTATATGCAATTCTTAGGTTACGTTGGTATGATACAAGGAGGTCTGGACTCAGGGGTCCCCTCGATTCTAGTCTTTGGTTGAGGAGAGGGGTAGCGGGACAGTCTTTAGTTACAAATGAGTACAAAATAGCTCTCAATCCTCGAGCTCGGCGTTCTAGATGATCGGGCCGTGGAGGAGCCAAGCAGGTCCCGAGATGGACGAAGGAAGGATGACGGTCCGCGGCGGAGCCTGCAGGTCCCGGTGAAAGATGACGGTTACAACGGTCCGCGGCCACGCCAGCAGATCCCGACGACGATGAAGGATGAAGGTTACGACGGCTGTGGCAGCGCCAACAGGCAGGACGATGGTGCACAGGACAGAGCTACGGCAGCGCCAGTAGTCCGTCCAGGATGAGTTCCTCTTTACGTCTCTCGACTCCAAGATACAACTGCCTTCCTGCTCTGGAGCTGCCCCAGTTATAGGGCTGGAGTGCTTTGATGTCCGGACCTTCGCACTTGGAGGTCGGGAGGTCCGGGATGAGGGGGCCCAGACACCCAGCAGGGGGGTGGAGCCAGTGCCCGGGGAGGCGATGGGCGAGCGGCACTTGGCGGGGGAGAGCCATTGACACCTCTTTCTCCTATTGACTTGCCAAGTAGCCCGCTCGCCTCCTGGGTGGATGGTGGTGCCGGGATGTCTGAGGCCTGGCCAGGCCCATGGTTGAGTTCGGCCGGGGGCCAGGTGGCCACGTGGTGGGGTGTCCAAGATGGCGCCCCAGGATGGGCGCGTAGGCTGGCAGTGGATCGGACCCACGAGGTTGACATGCTCGAGGGCAGGGGTCCCTGAGGGGACGGAGGACGTGTAATGGTGGTGTGTGGTACTAGCGTGACCGGGCTCGGGCCTGGTTGAGCCGGGAAGAGCGGCCCTTCATGTGGCCTGTCCAACATGTATATATACCGGAAAACCACTAAGTCAAATTAAGCACTGCTTCCCACCATAATAAGAGATACCTGCTAGCCAGGGTCTTCATCCGAGCTGCCCACACCGGTCCACAGATTGGACCAAAGTTGTGCTGGTGCGATGTGTATTCACCCTATTGGCAAATCTTTTAGTTTTTCAGTATCAAACTCCCAATCTGTTATTGAAAATCAAAAAATAATGGCGCTGACATGCTAGGTGTTTTCTCCAAGCCTTTAGCGATCATTTCTCTTGTTCCTGTTTACAAGCACCAGGCTTCCCCTAACTGGAAACAGGTACTTCAGAATGACTGGCCAGAAAAAGTCGGGATTTCTGATATAGATTAATCAAATATCCCATGGGTGTATAAGCTGTTGAGTTTCTGCCGGTGGAAACCTCGCACGCTAATTGAAGCTGGAGAACTGTGAATTTGAGGTGATGACAGCACCGCCGAGTAATAAGGGTGTTCCTGCTTAACCAAGCTCCAAATGAGGTCGTAATTGATTACTTTGCAGTATCCTATATGGGTGTTGCCATTTATCACTGGTATCCCAGGGTCACTATATCTTTTCACTCCAGATGGATAACTAAGTTACTGCTTTTGGGCCCTCGACTTTCTCTAGCTAGCCAGGGTGGGAAGTTGATGCTTACTATAGGAGGTGGTAGAGATTAGAAACGCTGATGCAGTATGGCACAATAATTATCATCCTGTAACTTCAATATTCAGACAGTGCTATGATGTCAAAACGAGTAAGACTTTTATTTTCAGGTAGGTACAGGTAGAAGTTGAAAATGAGAGCTGCACAGGGAAGACAATAACTACTAGTGTCTTCTGGGGCTAAGATATAATCCTAAATGTTTTTATAGCTGCTACCCACTAGATTGTATAGCGAACTTGTACCTACACGGAATTTAGATTTGTTTTGAAAAATCACTCGTCCCAAAACTGCAGCCCCTAAGCAAAATGAAGCCTGCTACCAATGAAGTCACTGGTGCATTCCAGGATGTCCCTGAGTTCTTGATAGTCCATGTCAATGGTCAGCAGTGAGGCTTTCTCTACCTATCTATGTTTTCCAAGACATAATTAACTGAACACCAGCACCAGTTAATGACCGCTTACTATGTTTTTCTAATGGGACAGATGTAGTAGCATGCCTGAACCAACCATGGCATCACGTGTGGTATGTAAACTTTAGGGTCAGTATAACAAAACCCTTAATTTATTGTCGGAGTTTTCAGTGGCAAGGGCATCAAAAGGACTTGGGCCAACCCAATGGCTTCATCAGTTCCTGTCTGGTATATGGTTAGGGCTGGACTGTAACTTCACATGTTGATATTTCGAAATGTACGGAGTAGAAAGATGGTTCGAACAGTTCAGCAATTAAGATGACTGCCAATGGTAGTGTATCTCGCGCTCTGGGAAGGAAGACCGATTACTGCTTGTAAATTCTGGGACTAAGAGAAGGGGGCAATTAGGCTCCTTAAAAGGTACAGACATGGGGATGTTGGGCATGCTTGTTTCTTAGGGGAGCTTTACGAAGTTTCTGAACTCAGCATTACTCACTGTCACTTTACCCAACATTATTTCAACATTGCCGGAACATGACATCATATCCAGTGCATCAGCTTGCACATTGGCTTTGGTAGCTGTCCAATCCTTGCTCGCACACTGATCTGGATGCTGACAGGACTGCCTGCCTTTTTGTG
Source organism: Lissotriton vulgaris (assembly GCF_964263255.1). Classification (NCBI taxonomy): domain Eukaryota; kingdom Metazoa; phylum Chordata; class Amphibia; order Caudata; family Salamandridae; genus Lissotriton; species Lissotriton vulgaris. The sequence goes on along the minus strand of NC_141685.1, from coordinate 1,399,982,371 downwards.
TGCTACCCAACTACCTTTAAAGTGCCCATCGGTGGCCCATCACTTTTATGCCTGCATTCTCCTTCTCTGCATTGCTGGCAGTGCCATGATGGCCTCCCACACAGTGCCGTGATTGGGACCTGCACGGAGCCAGAACCGCCCCCCTGCTGGCTTTATCTGTGTCTCCTCTGCACAGCACCCAGCCGTGAGCAGCACAGAGAACGTCTGCCTGCATAGTGAATGACAACCCTGCAGAGGGCTACAGAGTGCTGAACGACGTCGGACCGAGCCTCAGCTGTTCTCCACAGAGAGCTACCATTATGCCCTGCTAAGAGCCTACCCTGCATTTCATTCCGTACCCCTGCCTGCACAGAGCCCATCTGCTGTCCTGTCCCTTAGTTGCGGTCTCATGCTCCTGCTCCTCATGCATTCTCTCAGTATTGTACGTGTCTGAAGTGTTTGCACACTACTGCTTTTCCTTGCTGAAACCGGATACCGCTTTTGGATATTTTGACCTCTGTTGGGCTTGCACAAAACCCTGCTGTACTGGTGATATATTTGCTGATGTGTTCCGTGTGATTACACTGGTGTAATTATCACTTGCCTTAATTCTGAGTTCTTTATTTTGCTGTGATTAACATCGGAGCCTATATTTTACAATAATTTAGGTTCATAAATTCATATCTTTTGGAGAGTGAGTTTTGTTTTTAAAATTTGGGCTAAGTTATGTGCTTGCGTCATTCACGGGACATAGCATGGGCAAAGAGCAGGTAGAAGGCAGAGCTCAAAGATGACAGATTACAGCACAGGGACTAAATAGACCAGAAAAATACATCCCCTGACATCTCTGGTCCATTGGAGTAGTCCGTTTAGAACTGTCACTGTTTGACCTTTCACAGCTCCTCGTGTGATCACCTCCAGAGCACTGACTTTTCTTATCCCCCGTCGCCCTCACTCACTCTATCTATCTATCTATCTATCTATCTATCTATCTATCTATCTATCTATCTATCTATCGCCCTCACTCTATCTATCGCCCTCACTCTATCTATCTATCGCCCTCACTCTATCTATCTATCGCCCTCACCCTATCTATCCATCGCCCTCACTCTATCTATCCATCGCCATCACTCTATCTATCCATCGCCATCACTCTATCTATCTATCACCCTCCCTCTATCGCCCTCCCTCTATCTATCGCCCTCCCTCTATCTATCGCCCCCCTCTATCTATCTATCGCCCTCACTCTATCTATCGCATCACCACAGCATCACTCAGGGGCACCACAACATCACTATGCGCTACTACAGCATCACTGAACGCCACAGCAAAACTCGTCGCCACCACAACATCACTCAGCGCCACCAAAGCATCAATCTGTGCAACCATTCAACAACAACTGGTTCAAATATGTTTTCTCAATGTTTCAAGCTTTATTACAAATGTCACAAATGTCACAAAAAGATGTTAATATTTCAAATCTTTTCTTGGATTGTCGTCACAATAAAGTACACTGAACATAATCTTCACAAAAGTTATTTACAAAAGTTTAAGCTATTGCCATTATAAAGTACAATAACTTCTATTTAAGTATTATTAAAATAAATTAAAAGCCATTGTTATTTGTAATATCAATACATCTAAGTCACGTAAATACAACACATATTGCAGTACAAATGCTATAGGTGTCACATTTGCAAAAGTTACAACTACTGGCACTGTAAATGACAAAGCTATTAATTTCGCTATTTTCAAAACGAACACATAAATAAAAAATGTGTCATTTACAATACCAATAGATCAAACTTTCCTAATGCGAGACCTATTGCATTGCAAATGCTTGTTCAATGCATGTTGCCGGATGATGATCTTGTTTTAAACACATGAGCTGGGTTAGCATTTTAACTATATTACATAGGTTGTGATGAAATCCTGGCACTGGTCCATGCCTTAAACACCTCAAACACATTTCTGTTATCGAAGTCCAGTATGGTGGCTCATTGATTTCTGGAATTGTTCTTAACCACTCTCGTTGATGTGTATGAACCATCTTTTAATTAGACCAAATTCTTATGCAAACAATAATACCCTTTTTCTTTTGTTTAGGTGAGAGAAAGTGACCCGAGTGATCCAAACAAGGATATGGTTGTACAGTTAATAGATGATTTCAAAATTTCTGGTATGAACGGAATACGTATCCTTTTACAGTCAACTGGCACACAAATAAAGTTGGAAAGTCATAGTATTCAGCTTTTCAGCACACATATTTAGGAAGATTTTTATAATTCTAGGGATGGTAATGATGGTGTCTCTCACTGGTAAGAAGTGGTATTTTGTAACTTTTTCTTTACATACATGATCGATCTGACGTCAGCACTGCTGAGTCATCCGCTTAGGTCTCAATCAATATGAATTGATTCTTTTTCTTTGCAAAATGTTACAGATAAACATCAGCCAACTCTGATTTAAGTCTGGAAGTATCCCCTCACTTGACTGTTCAAATCAGGGTTCTGCTAGTGTGTATGGGCTAATCTTTGAGGCTCTAGAAAACTCACATTTTCTATTGCTGCAGCAAGCTGAAGAACTCTTTACTGCAGGTTTCCAAAACAAATTTCTGTGGCCTTTGTAAATGTTCTGTATCTTTCCTTTTGCATAAGTTAAATTAGCAAGAGAGGACTCTTTTTTACAATTTCTGTGCTTCCCATTCACCGAAAGACATCTTAGAAAGTGATGTCTGTAGATACTGACATTGCGCTTGAGCAATGTCACCATTGCCCGAATGTGTAGGTGAGAGAATGCACTTCAGTGAGAAGTCGCGTGCTCCGGTGTCCGGAGCACATCAGACGGAGAACAAACAAGCAGCAAGGAAGACTTCTCACTGAAGTGTGCTCTCTGCATGTCCTCTGAGGGAGCCAGCGAGCTCTGAACCAAGAGTTATAGGTACAACTGACCCATAACTATACAGCGCGCTACTTGACACCCTAAGAAGAACGGTAAGTGCAATTACTTACCTAAGCAGGTCACGCAACAGTGACTTGTCATTTCGGTCCTGAAGAAAGCCCTCTGACCCGAATGGGCACCCATGAGGCTGAAAAATGTCGACCGTTCGACCACCCATTTTTTACAGAGGTGCTATAGATCAGAAGCCCTTCTATTCACACACCACATTTCTTCTTTTTAATCTTGCCCCTCCCCTGACTAAATAAATTTGAACCAGTGGCAAGGATGCAATTTTAAGTTCACTTCACTCTCACCCTCTCCATTCCTGATCACCATCCCTGATCACTACTGCGAATAACCAGTTGGTCTGCCTCCTGGTGGAGGGAAGCGCAGAAAAGACCCAGTAATGCTTTTCACATAAAAAATAAAGGCGGACAACCAAGATACATGCTATAACGAGTGATATGTGAATGAGGGTTTTTTTTAGACGGCAGGAACCCTAGACCCTGTTAAAAAAACAGGACAAGTGATCCATTCTCCCTTGATTACTTTTTTTATTTACAACACAGTAGTCCACAGCTATTCAGCCATACATCCCGGAGGCTAGGCAGCAAGACTTTACGTAGTATAAATGGTGCACACAGAATACAGTACAGAATCACATGAGGTTTATTTTATAGTGTAATAAGAAAAGAAACAGTGTAAGAACGGAAAAGCACCTATAACGGTGCGAGAGGGCAAGGCAAAGGAAGTGAATACGGCATCGCCCCACTTCGGGGCAGGATGGGCCTATATGTGGAATAGGATACATGAACAGGTCACATGCACGGATATCGGGGGGGCGGGGGGGAGACAGGACATTGTGTATCAATAAGTCAGCTGGACTCAAGGGCTAAGGGAACAGTCGCTCCTCCAAGGGCGCTGTGTCCGACGGGAGGCAAATATCACCTCTATACTCATTCCAGGGCCCCCAAATCTTATTCCATTTTTTGGGCCTACCTCTGGCAACATACACAGTTTTCTCCCGGAACATGCACCAGTCCATGTTAGCCTTCCACATCTCTACTGTGGGGGGCAGAGCCGCTCCCCATTTCTGTGCAATGTCCCTTTTAGCCACCATGTTGCCTAGTGTGACCCATTGAGTTTGTGAACTGGTGTAGTCCGTGGGGCCCCATACATTTAACAGACAGCGCCGGGCATCAGCGGGCAAGTTAACTCCAGTCACTTCACCCATCACTATGTGTATACGCCTCCAATATGCAGCTACCGCCCTACATTCCCATATAATATGCATGAAGGTCGCTAGGGAACCACACCCCCGTCTACAGAGACCATCCTCCGAGTGACCCATGTGGACCAGTCGGGGGCCAGTGACATAGACCCTATGCAGGATTTTCAGTTGTACAAGTCTCAGTCTGGCCGGGATTGCCACCTCCTTCGGAGAAGAGACCGCACACTGCCAATCCTCGTCGTCCAACTCAATCCCATCACGGGTCCACTGATCTCGTACCCCTAGAAGAAGGTCCGTACGAACGTTAATCAGTTTCTTATAGGTCAGTGAGATAGCGCTGTCGGGCATGTAGCCGTCCAGCAACCTGTCCTCCAGCGGGGAAGATTCAGGGATCTTTTCACGTTCCAGCATAACTGCCAGGAGGGCGTGTTTTAACTGAGCATACCTGAAGAACTCCCTTTCCCCCAACTGAAATTCTCTCTGCAGTACCTTGAAGGGCTTGATCTGTCCCTTAGCAATCATGTCTTCTACCCTGGAGATGCCTATCAAGTCCCAGCGGTCAAACCCCTTGGTATGCCACAAGTTACCCAGCAGATCGGAGTCATAGAGTAGAGTCACCATTGTGAGTTTGCCTTTCCATCCATGCGCCTTTGTCACCGCTCTCCAGATGTGGACCGATGTCTTAGTGGGACCTGTCATTCTTCCATCCAGAGACCTAGAGTACAGAGCCCTGTAATATTTCCCATCACCCAGGAGCCACCGGTCCATGGCAAAGCCCGGATTTACGGCTGGTCCATAGAATCCGTGATTAATGGCTACCAGTTGAGACGCCCAATAATACCTGCGGATGTCAGGCAGCGCAATCCCTACGTCATACCACGGGAGAGTCAGTTTAGTAATAGCGATGCGCGGCCTACCATCCCAAAGCAGGGCCCGCTGGAGGCCCTCAACCTCTCTGAAATATCCCGACGGGACCAGATCCTGGGTGTTCTGAAGCACGTATAGAAACCGGGGCAGGGACATCATTTTGAACAAAGCCGCCCGTCCGAGCAAGGAAAGCGGCAACTTCCGCCACCCCTCCACGTCACGCCGAAGGCGCGCAAGAGGGGGAAGCAAGTTGTTCGCGTAACGTACCGTGGGATCAGCAGAATTGTAGATGCCCAGGTATTTGAACCCCTGCCTCGCGACCTGTATGTTACAGTCCCGCAGGAGTCTCGGGACCTCACCCCTCAGGACATATAAATGAGACTTCGACCAATTAATGACGAGTCCAGAATGTCTACCGAAGGTACACAGGACATCACACACAACAATAAGGGACATACACGGCGAGGTGAGGTACAGGAGAATGTCATCTGCGTACAGAGACACCCTATCCTCAAAGCCCGGGGACCACTTGATTCCCCTGATGTCCGGATGCCCTCTCAACCACGCCGCCAGCGGTTCCAGTGCCAATGCAAACAAAAGGGGGGGACAGGGGGCATCACTGCCTGGTGCCCCTGCCAAGGGCAAATGGAGCCGATGCGCGGCCGTTAACCGCCACCTTGGCAAGCGGGTTGGCGTATAGGAGCTTGACCCATCCTATGAACCCCGGACCAAACCCAAACTTCTCCAGCACCGCCCACAAATATGGCCACTCAAGGGAGTCGAAAGCCATCGTGGCATCCAGGGACGCCAAGATGGCCGGCTCCTGAAGGGTGCGGACCCTCGCGAGGGCTCCGTGAAGTCTTCTCAAATTGAGGGCGGTGTTACGGTGTGGAATAAAACCAGACTGGTCCGGGTGCACCAAATCGCCAATCGCTCCAACCAGCCGGTTGGCTAGCACTTTAGCCAAGATCTTGGCTCGGCATTCAGTAACGAGATAGGACGGTACGACCGACACAAATCTCTGGGCTTCCCTTCCTTATGAATGACCACAATGGTGGCCAGCCTCTGATTGGGGGGAAGTGCACCCGACTCCCGCGCCTCAAGAAACATAGCCCGCAATGGCGAAGCAACGAGGTCCGGTTTAATCTTGTACAGCTCCACTGGGATACCGTTGGGGCCAGGAGCCTTGCCGGATCGCAGGGAGCGTATCGCCTGAGCGATCTCGTCCACCGCGATGTCTCTATCCATGTCCTCTTTCTCAGTCTCCGACAGGCACGGGACCTCTATGCCTTGCAGCAAGGCGCCAGAGTCCTCTTCCGACGTCTCGGAGGCCGAGGCATAAACGGATGAAAAGTAGTCAGCGAAGGCCACAGCAATAGCGCTAGGGTCGGTGACAGCCGTGCCATCCTCTCCAATACCTCCGGGACAACGCGGCTGGCCCTTTCCTTCTTATCAAGCCAGGCAATAAGCTTACCGGCTTTGTCTCCAACCTCATAGATTCGCCCCTGCTGCTCCCTACCCATGGCCTTCGCCGCCTCCGTAACTGTGGCTCGATACTCCGACTGTTTGAGTGAGAGAGCGTGTAGGAGATCCGGCGTCGGGCCGGCCTCCAACTGGGTGTCTATCGCCGCTATGTCGGACTCGATAGTCACCACGTCCACGTCTCTGCGTCTCCGCACCTCAGCAATTAGTGAGAACGCCTCCCCTCAGGACAGTCTTGAATGCCTCCCATAAGGAGACAGCGGAGGCAACCGAGCCCGTGTTTTCGGAGAAGTAGAGCTCCATAGCTTTGGCCAGGAGTCCGCGAATCTTGGGATCACGAAAGTACCACGGGTTAATCGGTGCCACCCTCTCGGCCGCTCCAACATCAAAATCGAAGGACACCCAGACCGGAGAGTGGTCCGATATGCCCCTCGCCATCAATCTGGCCTCTGAGACCGCCGATGCGTGGGCCGCTAATGTCAGGACATAGTCAATCCTGGAGAGGCTACCGTGAGCCCCTGAGTGAAACGAGTATTGGCGCTGGGTAGGATGCAAAAGCCTCCAGCAGTCAACAACTCCTAAGGTGTCGAAAGTCGGGAAGCCAAGTCTGCGCACCTCGGAGGTCTCTGGATGGGTACCGATCCAATGTCCCTGAACATACTGCGTTGAAGTCGCCTCCCATAAGAAGCAGCCCCTCGGGAAGACCTAAAATGGCGCCCCCATGATCTTTGAAGGTGTCCGTCTGTAACCCAGGGGGGACATAGATCGAAACTAGAGCCAGGTTACGCCCCTCCCATCTCCCTGTGACGGCGACGTAGCGTCCTCGCTCATCGACCACTCCCTTGATTACTTGATGTTCTTTCACCTCGCCCTCTTCAGCATACTGATTCTGAAAAACGTATATGATAAGTTAACTTGCTACTAAATTTTCACTGCACATACGTGGTTGCCTATTCTGAACACATATACTCCCATATTTACTAACATGCCTAATACTGCACGTCTCGTCAGGAAACAGCAAGTGCTTCTGCGACTTCCTGAGAGTGGATTTGCTATTGCAAATGTTGTTGATTTTTAACATTTACTAACGTTGCAATTTTATAAACATCAGACGTATGCGTATGCGTGTTCATACACTTTTTTTTTGTTCTCTCCTTCCTTTGCCTTTCACACATGATGATACTGCATATTTTATTATTCTTCCATCTTCACTAATACTAGGAGAATAGTTCATAAAACCTTATGAATCAGTGGAACGTTCTCAAGCTGGTGAACAAATATTACATTTCAGTGATTTGTGTAAGCATCCCTTCAACCATTAACACTGCCACAAATGTATGCAATTGACACGTATTTACTGCACTTGGGTTACTTTGACTGTACATTTCAACCTTAACCAAATATTAGATGTATGTATGGTCTTTGAAGTGCTTGGACATCACCTTTTAAAATGGATAATCAAATCAAATTACCAAGGGCTTCCCATTCGTTGTGTGAAAAGTATAATTTGTCAGGTAAGCCTTCTAGATTGTCCTTGTTCTGCGGTTGTTTTCTTGTTTTATCTCAACCAATATTTATTTAACTGTTATTTATTTTTTCCTAAAAATGTACAGGACCAATTTTTATTCACATATGGACCATTATTTATTCACATATCACTTGAAGTTCATTTCTAGAGTGCTAAACTTGTTACTGTAGTTCTGTTGATAGAATTTCGACATTATTTATAGTTTGTGAACTGTTAGGGTTATGTGCTGAAGAAAAGACTGATTTTATTGTGTTTTGCTTGCTTCCAAATAAAATAATCTCAAATTGGGCTACAGCGATCATTGAGAGTGTTACTATTATTTTACTTGACATTTTCTTATCGCTTAATTTTACAATGTGTTTTTGTAATATAACTCTTCCTGTGTTAAGCAATGGGCCCTTTGTAATATATGTGGTTTTTAAATCCAATTCTTAGTATTAAGGTCTGTGGAGCAAAGCATTGTATAGCCTCAAAACAGAATCCATATTTAGTTTTCTGTAATCTTTTTATTGGGTGGGCCTCGAAGAGAACATCAGTGCATGCTTCAGTAAACTATGCCTTCTTAAACAGAATCCGCCATGTGAGATTAAGAACCTGATCATTAACTAAGATCAATCCCACCTCGAGTGGTAAGCTTGTGGCCAAACGTTAGAAAGCACACAAATGCTTTAAGTAGTACCATGTCATTCTCCGCAGTGCATCTGATCCGTCTCCGAGCCCTTCTCCTGCGTCAGTTTTATTTTTGGGTGGGATTCCCTTTCCTTACTTTCAACTAGAAAGTTTGTGCTCTGCTTATAAAAACCTAAAGTATTGACTGTAGGTATATCAGAGACCATAATAAGGCCATGATTTTCAGGGAGAGCAAACGTTTCTTCACCAGCTGTAATCTCTTACCTCATCTCCACAGTGAACTAGCACTAATCTGGGAAGATCAGTATCATTACACCCTCAAAGCAAATCCTGTGGTGTGAATATTGCCTTCATGGAGAACAAGTGCTCTCAAGGTACCACTTCCCAGTTCAGCCATGATTGTGCCTTTTGGTTCTGTATCACCTTTCATGCTTTCAGTTGGTAGACTATTAATTTTTCTCAAAACATTTTGGATGGTGAGTTAGCAGCAAGTCCACCACCCCCCACAGGATTGTCGGACCCTTGTCAGAAGGGCGCTCCGGGGAACTCATGATACAAATGTTCATGGTCCTCACTGAGCCCTCCAGGTATTCAGCTGGAAATGCACTTGTATCATTACAGAGGTGGCATGTTCTGAAACTCTTGGCAGGACTTCACATCAGCTTTCATAATGGCCAATGAATACTCCAGGTTTGTTACTCTTCTCACTCCACGAAGCTGCTCCTTAGTTTTTGGCTGACAATTGTTGAAATTTGGAGGTGATCTTTCTTTCAGTGCTCCTGTTAGTATTCTATAAGGCTTATGGGGCAGCTAGAAATAGTGAGCCTCTACGGAATCTGAATCTCATGCTATATTTGAGTGAGCCATCAACGCACTCTTATCCCCTCTTTTGCAGATCTCGGCAACAGAACATTTTCTTTCCCTACGACTGTCTTCACTGGGCACCACCATGCTACCTCCTATACATCGCAGTTCACCTCGAAGTTCCCAGCTTAGTATTAGGAAAAGTCATTGAGAGTGCTAGCTCTGCATGTACTCTTTCCTGGGACGGAATCTTATTCAGTCCTAAACAGGAGCAATAAAAGCAAACCTGCCCTTTTCAACAGTTCCTAGTTGCTCTGCAGACAGTCCTGTTCTCATCTCTCTTCACTGACACATCTCCAGGTGTAAGAGGAATGCTAGAATAGGCTGCTCCATTCTGCTACCTATCACTCAGGTTGTATTGCTATTCCCCTTCTTCTGCTTAGCTCAGGTCTCTTACACCGCTCCTGATTACATGCCGCACATACAGATGAAGCTCTCTGATACTCGTGAGGCAGGACGGTTGAATCTTGCAGCTGCATCCCTTTTCTGTCACCAGCCTAGGGCTGTGCTCTTGAATCAGCACTACAGGAGCAAAACCACTACCTGCACTGGTGTATTCTGCTTCTATGTCACTCTTACCCCCATCCGTGGTCTCAGAAATGTAGCCACACGAGCATCAGAAGCAAATCAAAGGTTTGGAGGATGGGTAGTTCCACCCCTCTCCAACAGAACTCATCATGAAAGTCAGAATGTTTCACAAGTTAGAGTGCCTATGCACATATTCTCCTTCCCAGTAGTGTGTGATTGTATCCGGTCTAAAGCACCAACCTAAATGATATTGAGCTTTTTATGAATGAGTAGCCATCAGTTTTACAAGTTTTACAACTTGTTGAGATGCAGAATTTCCCCCCAGTATTTCAGGCATTGGTTCACAATGAGCATCTTCTATTGCTCTCCTACTGAAGGATGAGAATATTTAATTTACAATGCGATTTGCATCTGAAAGGTTTCTTGGCGCTTTTTGTACCATAACGCTGGTTGGTGGGAGTCTAGAATCTTAACAGAATTACCATTACAATGAAAAAGTTTTAAGGCGTTCTGGAAGAGGCAAACTTTGGATTGGCTGCAAAGAAGAGTAGCATTGTGTTCCAGAGCCTTTCAGCTGCATTGAAAAAGCACAATTACCAAATGTAACTGTGCGGGATTTAGGTACTTCAAGAAAATACATCTATTCAGAGCATAAGCTCCTGGAAAGTTTCTACCACAACAATTTAGAGGAAAGGTATTCTTGTATCTTGGCTTATAATGCAATAAACATGATCAGTGCTTTAAACAAGATTTGCTTATTTACAGCTAACTATTGGAGATGCTTCAACGTTAAAGTGGTTGAATCTGACTATTTTAGGCCTCATAAAAGCCAGACTGGTGTATTCTGAATTAGCTGGAGCCTAGCGATAAGGTGTTTAGGAGCAGCTACAAGGACTGCATTACAGAAGTGTATTCTTCGACGTATAATCACATTGACAGCCTGTGTTCTAAAGTTGTGTTCAAGAAATGGCAAAATGGGCCCGAGTATTTTCAGTTGTAAAAAGTAGTATTTATTCACAATATTGACATGCAATACAAACACGAAATTAGAGTCGAGGAAGATAACTAAATTGTGAATATTAGAAGCTAGAGTGGGTTGTGGTCCCATTTATGGCAGTCATCTTTTAACGGTCAGGCAATCTGCCACGAAGGGCTTGAGATAAGTGGGGGACTCTGTGATTGGGGACCTCTGTGATTGTGGGCTTGCTGAAGGTTAATTATATGTATTCAGCATACATAATTTTTTTTGTCCATTTGATGTAGTATATGAGCCAAAAAGAACTTGAAAGAGAAAGGTAAGGGGAAATAGATCCCAGTAGTGTGTGTAGTTCCCTTGAGTGGTAAGAGTAAGGGAGTAGTGAGACAATTCGATGGCAATCAGCTACAAACCCTTTAACCAAAACCCAGGCTGAGCTGCTTAGCTCAGTTTTATTCAGTCTGTAGATGAGCAGTTCATGGTCTATGGAGCCAAAGGTTGCCAAGGGGTCCAGGAGCACTAATACTCCTGTACATCTTGCATCATCATCCTTCTCAGATCTAGGACACATTTGAGGTGGATTGGAGTACTCTAGACTTTTTTTGTTGTTGTAAAGTTTTGATAACTGCCCTTTTTCATAGTTGCATTTGCTCAGGTTAAATGAGGTCGATAAAGAGCATTAATATGTCTGTGGTCAAAATGAGATTAACTTTTTGATAAGCTTTGCAAGACAAACGTCCAGGGTCAACTTTCATTAATCACCACAAAGAACATTGATTCTGTTGTTGTTGCTGATTTGGGAAAGATGCACTTTGGCTGAAGATGTTTATCAAACATATAGGTTGCGTGATAGATTCTTTCTCAATATATATCCCAAATCTAGCTATTTTCGAAATTGTTGTTTGGACCTCCTGTAGTTCTTTTACTATTTTGGAAAACACTTGGGTCAGATTAGTTGCTTTAATCAATCAATTAGAAAAATATTTTTTAGCCTGCTTAGTGAGATCATGACTGCTTTGTTATAACTTTATATTTTTGCTTTAACCAAGACACCCTTTGATGTTGTACTTTTAATGTCCAGACTAATTCATGCACAGATTTCAAAATTTGTATAAATCCTGGGTACTTGGGCTCAATTATTTTCATTGATAAGTAGTGTTCAAAAATGAAATATTTGAGAAATGTATTCCTGTTCAACACTGTGTAGAAAACTTTATTACATGATTTGATAAAACCTTTGCAAAATACCCCGATAAATATATATAGCACGTATTAAATTTGTTAAAAAGAACCCCGGTTCCTGTAGATAAAAGTACCCAACATCCCAATTATAAAACTCTCTTGTAAGTGCACTGTCACTACATCCTATAATGGGGGTCCCTTAAGGGGCAATTGTAATCCTAGTTGAAGTAGCTTTTGAGTCCCAGATTTAGCTACCATATGTGCCATTCCCCTTCCGAGAGTCGTTTTGTTTTGATATTTCCGACAATTATTCATGTGCCTGACTGCCCCGCAAAAAGAGTTGTTCAACAGCTATTGCGATGAGCCAGGGGTCTGAATCTCCGGCCGGGGTAACTTGGCCGGATTTGTGTCAGTGAAGTGTGTGATGGTAGCTGGAAGACCGTTCTAAAAACAATTTGCAACAATTTTATCTAGTTGGCCACTATCCAGTCCTTTTAGCGCCTCGCTTCCGTATGTTAGAGTTGGAATGACTTTTACCTGGGCCACCTGAAGTGTTGGAGCGAAGGTTGGGCCGAGTAATTTCTTGTGGATGGTAATTATTGCGAATGCTAGCTCTGTTCTTTTCTTTTTTTGCTCGCCCGAATGGCTTTTATATCTTCGTTGTTATTGAAGAAGATTCCTAAATACTTGTAGCAATTGGTTTCTTCAATACTTTCCGAGTTTAAGACCCATGTCAGCTTCTTAGGCCTTCCCGGGTGAGCCGCCAGGATTTTGGTTTTCATATTATTTATCTGAAGCCCATTCTTATTTGAGTATGCGGCAGTTGCCTCCAGGAGCCTTTGTAGACCTATCTTTGTGTGGCTTAAGAGGACCAGATCGTCAGCATACATACATTTGAAAAATGGAGACTACCTAGTTTGGGTGCATGTGAGTTGACAACGTTCAAGGCTTCCTGGCGATCTGCACCAGCTCCTTTGTAGCTCATGAGGTTGCTGATTCCTGATTCTCACCCTGCACAAGAGTAATGGGTGGAATGCTTCATGATCTTGATCTCCTTCACAAGCCATGGAGAGGTTTACAATGGTAACCTTACCTGAAAGCACAGGGTTCACAGAGTGAGCAATTGTCTGTGTATGGTAATTCTGCAGGATGGCTATTTTCATCTAAACTGGTAATATTATTGCAGCTGCCACAGGTTTGTAGAAGGTGTGGCGATGAAGGGTCATCCTTTTGGAAAAAGGTTAAACCTGACCAACTTTAAAAAGGTCACAGCGGTTTTAGTTGCTCTTGTTTTTGTTTTACCAATACCAGTATCTGTATCTACCCTCCTTTGACAATCAACTGATTCAGGACTCAATTCTTCACCCAACACCACTATCCCCCTCTCTCCCCCCCCCCACCTCCTGTGCCCTTCGCAGGTTACCCCATCCCCTTCTGCATCTCCACTGCTAACAGTAACACACGTTGTTCGCAAAGTCAGGCCTCTCCTATCTCATTTAGGACTGCTGCTAAATCTCTCAAAGATGTACCTACTACCATCTCCATGGACGTATCTGACCTATAAGCACTTAATTTTCTGATCTGCATAGGTGTATAGCCGCAGAAAAATATGCTTATGAAGAAAGGGGTCATCCTAGATTTGATAAACTGGGGTCCCTGGGGAAACATTAGAGGCCTATCTTTATTACAGACCTATTTGACATGACATGAGCATGCCTAAGCTTTAGGTGACTGGATGATGTCTGTTGCATTTATCTCTTTTCTAGATTTCACTTGTGTTAATACAATTTTGAGAAAAAAGGAACTTGTTGCTTCCAGAAGTTTTTTAATATTCAACATTTCACATGAATGTCAATACATACGCCAAGGTACAAAACAAACTCCGCACAAAATCACTCCCACCCCTTATCCTTCCACCACTTGTCGCCCTCCCTAATCAGTTTGACAGTAACCGATTCATATTGAATGATGAACCACCTCTCTTGGTGCATACGACATAGCAGATGGCAGTGAGCAACCTTTTTCTGTGCTTGGGTAGATGCCGTAAAAGACACACCCCACAATTCTCTGGAACCCCGGAAGTTTCGGTTGTTCTTGGCCAAGTAATTTACCGGTGGTCCCTAAAGCTTCTGAAATTTCGTTTTCTTTGTTTGTACAAAGTTGGCTAGCTTTCCCCTTCTCAACATAAACCATAATCCTCATTCTAGAAGTCTACCCGTATAGGTACCTTCAGATTACCCCATTTTGGCAGCAAATTTTGTTTTGCTGCTAATAGCAATATGATATGAGCATGTCCTTTTTGTATTATAGGATTTGGTTTCGAAGTATCACTCAACGGCACTGTATCAGTATGCGGTCTATGACCTCTATAATGTTTAAAATACCGTCCCAAACCTTTCAGTCTTGTAGAAGGACTCAAAATACACTTTATCTTGACACTGCCGCATCGGTTTCTCCAGCATGTACCTGAGTGTTTTAGATGGATCTTGTTTAGTCTTAAGGGCATTGTGTGCCACCTGTGCACTATTTTGTAGAGCATTACAAAGTTGGTGTTTTTCTCAAAAATCTCCTGCAGTTAGTCCAAGTTTTATTGTATTGGGATGGGAATGTTCCTTGCATGGTGTATAGCAGTTCCCCTATTCTGAGTGCCGGACAACGTGTATCTGGCATCATGGGTTTTGATTTATGTCCTTACCTCACACTAGTCTTGTGTGTGCACAGAGCATACGTCTGTCCCTTTACATGAAGGAGGTCCTGGACCTGTCCTGGTACGTTGAGAAGGCACAAGTGTCCCTGTCTTGGATTTAGTACATAGAGCGGTAGTGGCAGCGTACTGTGTTTTGTGAATCCACAGTTGTGAACACACCTTATTATCTATGTTACTTGAATGGAGCGCTGCTCTTTTGTTTGTAATATTTATTTATTTTTGTGTTACTTTTAACATGTAAAAGCTTACATTTTAAAGAAGATACTGTGACTCAGATGAAAAACAAACATTCATGTTATTTCCCATTTTAGTCCGTCTGTAAACTCTACATGCCTTCAAAGTAAGTTTCTACTAAATAATAACACCTCATTTAACAATTGAATCTCTTGAACTATTAAATGCCACAATAAATAGGGGAGAGAATGTTATTTTCATGTCCCGTGTCGTACTGTTAACCTATCAACAACTGAATCTTATACAGATTACAAGCAGTATACTCTCCTGCGAAGACCACCACTGCCATTCCCTATACATTCTGGACAGTTGCATTCTCAAGTGAATACTTAATTCTACGTCGCCTTCATTAAGGAGGTCATTCATCTAATTGTGAATGCATGTACGTGAGTTACTCATCAAGGCATTTCATCCGATTTGGCGGCTACTTTAGATAATATTTTGTCCCAATCCTCATCTATTGTGGACTTTCTCACCAACCTCTGTTGTGAAAGTACCACTGCTACTTCTGCACCAGCCTATTTTCAAACATCTTGCAACCAGGCCACTATATTTGGGGCCACCGTAGCCTTCCAGTGGATCACATTCCTAAACCAGGGCCAAATCTATAAAGTTGCAGTTTTGTTCATTATTTTTATTCCTAATAAATTTCCATAGCAGGCAAAGCTCAGGGAATAGCCTCACGTCCATGCCCCCTAGATCATTCATTACCATAAGAATGTGACTCCTGTAATGGGCAGGCTCTCCCCATACCATATGGTTACAAGCATTTGCAATGCAATAGGTCTCGCATCAGGAAAGTGTGATGTTTTGGTATTGTAGATAATGTTTCTTTATTTGTTTTTCTATACTCAAAATATAGGAATTAATAGTTTTGTATTTTACAATGCCAATATTTTTAATGTTTTAAATGTGACACCTTTAGCAATTGTAATACAATATGTGTTGTTTGTATGTGACTTGTATGTATTGATATTACAAATAACAATGGCTTTTATTTAAATGTATGAATGCAATTTTAATTTAAAAAGTTATTGTACTGTATTATGATATTTGCTAAAATGTATTTAAATAACTTGGTGGATTTGTATTTGGAGGGTGGAGTTTGATTGTGGTTTTGTTTTTTGAGTTTGTTATTTGATGTTGGATTTGGAGGGTGGAGGGTTGATTTGGAGGGTTGATTTGGAGGGTTGATTTGGAGGGTGGAGTTAGAGGGTGGAGTTAGAGGGTGGAGTTAGAGGGTGGAGTTAGAGGGTGGAGTTGGAAGGTGGAGTTGGAAGGTGGAGTTGGAGCGTGGAGTTGGAGCGTGGAGTTGGAAGGTGGAGTTGGAAGGTGGAGTTGGAAGGTGGAGTTGGAAGGTGGAGTTGGAGGTTGGATTTGGAGGGTTGGATTTGGAGGGTTGGATTTGGAGGGTTGGATTTGGAGGGTTGGATTTGGAGGGTTGGATTTGGAGGGTGGCTTTTGAAGGTGGATTTGGATTTGTAGGGTGGATTTGGAGTTGGAGGGTGGATTTGGAGTTGGAGGGTTGTACCGACCAGATTCTCGGACCAGATGGAATCAGCTCCTAGGAGCCCCTCTAACCCAGTCGGAACGTACTCACCTCCCTCCTTAGAATGTATTTACAATGGGTATGGATATGTGTATGTACATCTTGTACCTAAGGATGGAAAAAAATAGCAATAAACACGCATTGGTTTTCTACAATATCCTATTCACACCTATTGGTCTCGCGGCCACGTAGGCCCAGACTGGTCTACCCTAGGGCAGGTCTGATAATGTACCATTACACACTGATCATCAGTGCTCACTCGACGCACAATCCGGCGCGCCTACACACATGGGCCTGCAGTCCCAGTGCTCACATTAATATCCGGTCTGCAATCCGGCAGACCTACACACCTCTCTACCTTAGGTGCTCTCACTTACACACGGCCCACAATCTGGCGGCCTCCACACCGTCTCCCTCCGGTGCTCTCACTTACACACGGTCTGCAATCCGGCAGACCTACACGCCATCTTAGGTGCTCTCACTAACGCCGTATACCAACGACGATCACTTTCCTATGAACGTTTAAGGATGAAGTTTTTGATTACCTACTCGGAATAAAACTACGATACTAGAAATTAATATGGCTTTCCAAATTATAATATGTACCTTCTGCTCCTGACATCAAATGTTCCCTCTCTCCCTATTTGCTCAGTCACTCCATACCTGATCGGGATTCGCATCCGTTCATGCAAACAATGTCTAACTAGAAGATCAGGTTACCCTGATTGAACAAGAATACAAGGCACATGTCGGTTCACTAAGAGCTGGGGTGATTTATTACAACAAAAATAAACACAATACTACACAATGTATATGCTGTAAAGAAAAGTAAAGGTTAGAATGCGCGCTTAACAAGGAAAGGGCAGAGATCACCTTATTAATGTGAAGTCGGGGCTCGGCAGTCATCTAGGTTCCCTTCTCGTCTCGGTGTCTTGGCTCGTCTTGGAATCACACCTCAGCAGTCACGGGTACACGTCTGCACCGCTATGCTTAATCTCCTCTGCTTCCCTCCAAGTCACTGGAACCTTGCTTGCTATTAGCTACCGTCTCTCTCTCTCTCTGTCTCTGTGCGCTCCGCGCTAATTCTCCTTCAGTCTTTCTCAGAGAGTCTCGGTTTCAGAATCTTTCTCGGACTTCAAAATGGCGATTGTCTGCTCTGGAAATAATTAATGGCATAGATGCTAACGGCTAGCTGCTGCCTACAGACAGACTGACTCATTGCCTAACACTTTCGCTAATATCAAAACCTGCCCCTTCATGGAAAGTTACGGCCAGTAACCTGCCGCCCACCAAATTCTTGTACCTCCCCGTACCAAGGGCACGTTCCCAGCCGGCCGGCCTGGAGTTGTGTCTTCGGAGTGGAGAAAAATACAGTCTTTCGATAAGGGCCAGCCTGAACCGGTTCTCTCCAAGCGAACAACACCTCAAAACTAAAACATTACACTTGACCTAGAAAGCCTCTCAAGCTACCAGGCAGAGAGCAAGATGGAGTCTGTCCCGTTTAAGGCCTACAAGGCCCAAAATACGCATAACTCCACAGAAGATATACTAACACTCTTACAAAAGGATGGATCATCACTAATACTTATATATCTATCCCCTAGCTTAAGTTTATAAGCCCTGGTCTAAAGAAAAGGGTACGAAAATGCACTACTGTGCCTCATGGATAGGTCCTACTTATAGTCCTAATCCCTATACTGCAAGGGTAATAGGCTGGAGTCATCTTCCATCATCTTCCCTCTCAAAGAGGGTCGAAAAAGTCGGTTATCACACTTCACCCTTGACTCCAGTCTATTAGCCACATCTTATATCGAACTAACATCAGTGGAAGAGTAATAAGAAACAAAATTAACTGACCTATTTCTCCTACCAAATCTACAAAATTGTAATAGAGAAGGAATGCACTGAATAAAGCAACAAATAGCTACCAAAACACAAATAAAAATTATAATACCCCCTAAAATCTGTCGTAAAGAATGCAAGTCAGGTAACCAATTAAAGAGCCAGTCAAACCAGCCCTGATCAATATGTTGTCTAACCTCTGCAGTCAAATCGTGGAGTTTGTCAATATGGGCTTGGATCGATTTAGAATGGTCAGACAGATTAAAACAGCAGAGGCCTTCAAAATCAGAACAGTTATGTCCATGTTTTAACAAAAGAAAATCAATCGCAGCGCGATTCTGCAAAATGGCTCGGCGTTCACCCTGGGCATCTAATAATAGGTCAGATAATACAGTAGACATTTGATTAATTGATTTAACCATCCAGCAGGCCATCTTGCCTATTGTTTTGGCGTTATAAACAGCTAACGCCGGGACACCAATGATAGAAATAGCTAGACTAAGATATTGCGATTTGGAATAGAGGTGTATGGACGAATCACAATCTTCATGTAACATCATAGAGTCACGTACTACACGGGAATGAGAACCAGGGTGCGATGAAAACATTAATAAGCTTAATCTAGTGATAGCACATGGATCTCCAGAAATATTAGCGGGAATATAGGGCCAGGAGGTATTCCCGCAGGAGAACAGCCATCCAGCAGGCAATAACATTGCACGATAATGACTAGGAGCAACTAATAAACGTTTACATGTCATATTGTTCTTGACAGAAATGCATGAACTTGGAAGTCTCTGTAAACACAACAATCGTTGATGAGCTGAAAAAGAAGTGGCAGCCTGCAGTTTTAATTTAAGACATTCTGTGATGGCCTTTGGATCACATGTTAAAATGAAGCATAAATCACCCTGTGAAATATTATACGTTGTGATTTGGGAATGGATTGGGGAAATCGATTCAGACAAGACCGTACACGAAGAACAAAATTCATGAGTCAAAAAATCGCCCAGAATAATATTTGTTCGGGCACTGGAAATATTGAAAATATGACGTAAAGTCTCAGTAGACGCAGGGACGGCAACCAAACAGGTCGCCAGAATGTCAGTCACAGACCTCATGGGAGTGAGGCAAAAATGTGGAGAGTTAGTAACTCTTTTCGCAAGAGTAATCCAAAAATTGGACGATGAGTCCCACGCAGCGAAGGAACGAGGAATTCTGGTTCTCCAATCAACCGTAGTCGGTGGGTTCTCTCCTCTCCCGGCATAGCAGACCAAAAGTAGTCCAACGCCGGCACATCCTGCAGCAGCAGTCCAGAGAATGATCTGAAAGAATACAAATACAGGCCTTAATCATTCTCGTAAGTAACATTTGTCAGCTAGGACAGCTTCCCAGCTATCTTTCCCTGGCTTCATCACCAAAATGGTGTTGTCATGACCGGTCGCAATAACTTCAGCCTGTTCAGGGGGATGTTTAGGCGATTGCACCCATATCTTAGCTCTGGGATTATCGGAGGAGCCGAAGCCCTTTTGGCCACATGTCGTTAGCAAAGTCGGGGCAGAGCCTTTCTTAATCTCACCACTGAAGACAGGCATAATCAACAATTGAGCAACGCGGTCAGACTTTTTGAATGATAAATCAACCTCACTGCTATTAAGCAGGAGGACCTTAATCTCTCCCTGATAATCGCTGTCAATCACTCCTCCAAGAACTTGAATACCTTTTAAGGCAAGGCCCGATCTAGGGGCAATCAATCCAAAGCTACCGGCTGGTATACAGACACCAATGCCAGTTTCAACAATGATTCGGTCTCTACCTTTTAGCCTGCAGAACCTGGGGTTGCTCTGCATGGAGCCAAAGCTCCGGGGGTAATTTCCCAATACATAACAGTATTAACAAGGGTGTTCGGTTTTGCATCAACAGTTGGAGGAAACAAACGCATTAAAGGAGATTCAGCATGTAACAAAGGGCGATTATTCAAAATCAATAATGCCTGGAGCAAAAAATCTCTCCAGTTTTTGTAATTTACATCAGTCAATTTACGCAATTGTTCTTTCAACAAACCATTCATACGCTCAATGAGGCCCGAGGCCTGCGGATAATATGGAATATGAAAAATCCATTCAATGTTATTTTCCACACAGAATTCCTGCACCAATCTTCCACGAAAATGGGATGCGTTATCAGATTGAATTTGGAATGGAACACCATAATACAAAATAAGCAATTCCAGGGTTTTAATGGTATTCACTTGGGTGGCTTGTTTGCAAGGGAAAGCGACCAATAGGCCACTAAAAGTATCAACAGCTGTGCAAATATACTGACAATTTTTGCTCATAGGGAGCGGGCCAATATAATCAATTTGCCAAATTTGGGCGGGCATTTTTCCTCGATGTAAATGGCCTTTAACAATATGAGGCACTGTTCTTTTTCTAGAATGTTGACGGATAGGACAATGCAGAATAACATCTTTAATCAAATTTAAGGGAAATGAATTCCTCGATCGGAAGCCCACCTGCTAGTGGCTCTTTCTCCAAAATGTCCTGCTTTTTGGTGGGCCCATTTCGCCAATCCTGCCAAATCAGAATCCTGCATGTCCACCACTGCCTCAGAAATTTTAGACTTTTCATCTGCAATGTTATGAAAAAACTTGTCAAGGGAGTCAATCGGGGTATGAGCATCCACATGAAAGATTGTAACAGTACTCTGTGGAAGTAATTCCCAAATTTCTTGCCATAATTCTTTACCCCACAGTTCTTTTGAATGCAATTCCCAATTATGAGAATGCCAGGTTGGTAACCAAACCGCCAGTCCATTAGCAGTGGACCAGGAATCAGTGAAAATATGACATGTGCCAGGTAGTTCCTGCTTCAAAACTTGGTAAACTGCATACAATTCAGCATATTGACTACTCTTCCCTTCACCAGTGGTACTCAATAATTTTTGCGTGATCGGGTTGTATGACACTGCTTTCCAATGTCGTTTCTCACCAATGAATTTCGCTGAACCATCCGTAAACCACACATGTTTTCTGTCCTCCGCGGACAAATCATCAAATGGCTTACCCCACCTGACGGGAGATTCCTGAACTACAGGCACAGAACAATCATTCGTAGTCTCATTCGATGGCGCCTGCGCCACCCGTTCATGCAACACAGCCACACCTTTCGGACCCACACGCGCTCTGTCCTGAATGTACCATTTCCACTTAATCACGCTCGCCTCTTGAGCAAGTCCAATTCGATGGGATTTCGGCGAACTCAAAACCCACTGCATGATAGGAATTTCAGGTCTCAAAATCACAGCATGACCCAACGTCAATTGCTCGGTATCCACCAGAGCCCAATAACAAGCAAGCAACTGTTTTTCAAAAGGTGAATAACGCTCACCAGCCTCAGGTAACTTTTTGGTCCAAAAACCCAATGGCACTTTTTGTCTGCCTTGCTTTTGCCACAGACTCCAATTGGCATACAGACCATCCACAGAAACATTCAAATCCACATCACCTTCGCCCACGGGCCACAAATCCAAGGCATACTGAATTGCTTCTTTCGCCAAATTAAAAGCATTTTGTTGTGGTTCACCCCATTCAAACGCATTCTTTTTACGGGTGACTCGGTACAAAGGAGCTAAAATCTGACTCAAATGGGGAATATGCTGACGCCAAAAACCAAACAGGCCAATGAAGCATTGAGCCTCCTTTCTGTTCCTCGGAACAGCAAAATCCAAAATTTTACGCGTCACCTGCGGGATCACTTCTCTGTGACCTTCATGCCAATTAATTCCTAAAAATTTAACATTCTGGGAAGGGCCCTGCAATTTATCGGCATTAATTTCCCAACCTTTTGCACGTAAACAGTCAAGAATCAGATCTAAATGGGATTGGACTTGGTCCTGCGTCTCACCTTGAATCAAAACGTCATCAATATAGTGACACACCTGAATATGAGGATGTACGGGCACTTCAGATAAATGTTCCGCCACCAGCCGGTGACAACTCAACAACCAGCTTAATAATATCAACCTCCTGGACCATAATCAATCTGGCTTCAGAAAAGGATATAGTACTGAAACCGCAATCCTGAACATAGTAGACGACATACGCAACTCCCTTGACGCAGACCAGTGCTGCCTACTCATTCTCCTCGACCTGTCAGCGGCATTCGACACGGTTGACCACAAGCTCCTCATCAAGTCCCTTAAGGAAAGAGTAGGTGAAAACGATATGGTCCTGCAATGGTTTGACTCCTTCCTCCAGAACCGCTTCCAAAGAGTCAAAATAAAAACCTTCACATCCGACCCCCTCCCCGTCACCAGAGGGGTTCCCCAAGGATCTGTTCTCTCCCCGCAACTATTCAACATATACATGGTACCCCTCACCATCATACTGAAGAAAGCAAACATCCCCTTCCATCTTTATGCAGATGACACACAGATCTACATAGAAACCACCTCCTTCAAAGACATTCTAAAGCTCAATAACACACTCAAAGAAATCCAAGCCTGGCTAGGGAAAAACCATCTCAAACTCAATCAAGGAAAAACAGAACTTCTCCTCATCTCCAACAAGGATGACAACCCCCAAATCACGGAATGGATGAAAGCTATCGACGCTCTCAGTGGGAATCTCACTCTGACTAACTCAGTAAAGTCTCTCGGAATCACCCTTGACCATAAACTTTCAATGACGAACCACATCAAGAACTCCGCAAAGAGCGCCTTCCTTAATCTGAAACTCCTCAACAAAATCAAACCTCCAAATAGCCACCCAATCTTTGGTGCTATCCAGACTGGACTATGGGATCGCAACCTTAACAGGCACAGCCCTATCACACCTAGCGCCAATGAAAACAACCCTCAATGCAGCCGCCAGAATGGTCTCAGGGGCAAAGAAATTCAACCACATCTCCCCAGCACTCAAAGACTTAAAATGGCTCCCAATGGAAATGCGCGCCAGCTTCAGAACAGCTTGTCTGACACACAAAGCCTTGCACACAGGGAAACCGGAATACCTAGCCTCCAAGCTCAGGAAGGCGGGCCAGTCCAGAAACCTCAGAAGCTCGAACACCCTACTACTCATCCCCATGAAAACCCGGAAACAAAAAAACGCAACGCGCTCGTTTGCCGGCAACGCCCCAAAAATCTGGAACTCCATCCCAGTTGACATCCGGACTACGACTTCATTTCAAGACTTCAAAAGACGCCTCAAAATCCTCTACCTCAACCGGGCATTCCCGAACTCTACCTCAGCAGCTCACCCTGCAACTATGACTACCTCTAACCCACGACCTCAAACTCGCCCCTCAGGCGGCAATTAACTATGTTAATCCTTGATCTTACATGAATCTCTTTTCCTTGATATATTATTATGCAACCGTTCCCTGCAGCTCGATTGTAAAGCGCTCCGATACCCTCGGGTCTGGCCAGCGCTATAGAAAACTCCAAAAATAAAATAAAAAATAAATAATAAAAAATAAAATAAACCTTGAGGAAGACTCCTAAACGTCATTTGACGGCCATGCCAGGTAAAACTGAATTGCTCCTGACACTCAGGGGCAATTGGAATCGAAAAGAAAGCATTAGCAATATCAATGGACGCATACCATGTACCTGGATGCTTCTGAATTCTCTGAATCAAAGTAACCATGTCAGGCACAGCAACAGCCAAACGCGGAGTGTGTTTGTTCAACTCTCGATAATCAACCGTCATGCGCCAAGTATTATCACTCTTGCGCACAGGCCACACGGGATTATTCCAAGCAGAAGTGATTGGAGTTATAACCCCTGCATCAATCAGATCCTGAATTGTGACACTAATTTCATCATGTCTACCTGGAATTCGATATTGTTTCTGAGAAACAACTTCCGTAGCTTGGGGAATCTTAATGGGGGGCATCCGCAAACGACCAACCCGTACGGGTCTGGACGAAATGTAATGCTTCGTTCCAAATTGATAGCAACCATCATCAAGATGCAAAGTCATTCCTTTCAAAATGTCAATTCCAATTATATATTCCAGGAGAGGTACAACTAACACAGAATATTCTTTACGGGGAATTCTACCAATTTTCATGTCAAGCGCGGTTTGCACTGCGGGGGTTTCCTTACCACCTAAACCAGTAATTGTAAAAAACTGTCCTTTGAATTTTTTCGATTTACCATGAATTAAAGTGGCCTCCGCCCCAGTATCTACCAATGCTCGGGCCCTTTGGATATTACGATGTTTCCAAAAAATTTCAATATCTACATAGGGTCTATTGTCTTTGTGAGCCCACCTGCGTACCGGAGCTTGACCAATTTCCTAGTCATTTTTACCATGGCCAGCCAACCAAGACAAATCAGGATAGATGTTTTCAACTTTTTTCGGAATCAGAATATCCTGCTCATATCCATCTCTATTACGAAACGGATTAGTGTCATGTTCAAAGAATTGAGAATTACGGTCAGAAAGCTTGTGACGATCCTCCCGTCGTCTAACATCAGGGGAATAACTTCTCTCATCTCTGCGTCTATTAGAGACACGGTCATCTCTTCCCCTGTCTCCCTCTCTCACCCTTACGCTCTCACGGCGGGGGGAAACATCACGGTCATAGCGTCGGTCATCACGGCGATCAGCATCCACTCGGCGCCTCTCATCACCACTGTCATCAGACCCTCGGTCACAATCATTCTTTCGTACACGACGGGCACCCTCCTTCCGATCTAATCCACGCTTACGAAACATGTCCCACAAGAGATTATTAGGTTCACCATCAATGTCCACCCTTTTCACACCATCAGCCAAAAGTGCAAGAAACATATCACGCCTAGAAAATTTATAATCCCCAGCGGTACGACCTTCAGGTCGAGATTGCCTCTAAGGTTTAAACCATTCACCAAGCTGACGAACAGATTCAAGCACCATAGATAAAGGATTGCCAGTTTGATTGATCAACAAAGTCATCATAACCTGCTTATAAGCAACAGGCGAAGAACGGATAATGCGATTACTCACAGAAGATGTTAAAAGACCATCCAACAATCTGTCAGACGTACTGAGAAAAATGGCAGTTTTCATTACCTCCTCCTTCAAACGTTGCGACGCATCGCGCAAAGTGTACCATGGCTTGTCATTGACAGGCCAATCAGATTCAGTAGGGTATTTATGGTTACAGCCATCATTCGCAAGCTGGAGCAAACTAATTTGGCCAGCACCATTATAATTCCGAAAATGGTCTTGTACAGTAGAATCGGAACTCAAAGAGCAAAAACGTAAACAATCAACAGCATCAAGCATAATACCGGCAGCACCAAGTTCATAAAGGCGCACCATCCAGGTAAGCAAAGTTTCACCGGGTCGTTGTCGAAATCGTTGTAAAATGTCACTAACCTCCTGTTGAGTAAAATCTTCAATACTATCCAAATGAATACCATTAGGCATACCAGGAGCCTGTTGTAATTTGCGTCGAAACACAGGGTGAGCAGAAACCTCCGGAAGAGCCTCCGAGGAAGCCTGGTCCTTAGATTTAGAAGAACAATCAGAGCGTAATATGTCATCAGAACTGGTAGAGCGACCACGATCGCCAGAAACGTCGTCTTTGTCACAAGAAGCAGATTTACAATCACGTCCGGAGCGAGAAGACTCGCGCTTGTCACCCTCCTCAGCCGAGGAGCCAGATTCGTTCGAGTCCCAGATATTACCATCCCACTCATCGGGATTCCAATCCAGCCCGGCTTTTGCCACGACCAGACGCACTTTCCGTGTAGACACACGACCACGGCGGTGCCTGTATTTATATTTCGCAATGCGCACCGCAGCCCTTTCGGCTATAGTTTGATAAGTCTCAAGTTTGTCGGCAAGCAACTTATTCTGACATCGCAAAAGAGTATGCGCATTCTGCACCTCAACAAACTTCTCTTCCATATCAACAAAACGCTTCTGCAATTTCACAAACTTCTCATGAAGCATTCTATAAGCAGTTAGCACAATCCAACCTCTGCGTCCTAAAACAGGAAGCTCATCACCCTTCACTACTGGCGCTTTTTGCAAGCAAGAAACCACATCAGCGGGCTCCGCCTGCTCTAAACAAGAAATCCAATTCTCACTCAAACCAGTAGAATCGGCCCACTCACGGGCCAAGGCCTCATAAGGCGTTGATTCCCAGCCGGGAATTTTAACAGGCAATTTGAAAGTAGATTTCGATTTCTTCGAAAACATGTTAGCACACAAAAAATATATACACAATTATAAACAAAGAAAAATACGTACGAGCCGAGCTCAAACCAACAAGATGAAAACAATACAGCGCACACAGGCTTCGTAAACAGTTCGTGACGCCAGATGTACCGACCAGATTCTCGGACCAGATGGAATCAGCTCCTAGGAGCCCCTCTAACCCAGTCGGAACGTACTCACCTCCCTCCTTAGAATGTATTTACAATGGGTATGGATATGTGTATGTACATCTTGTACCTAAGGATGGGAAAAAATAGCAATAAACACGCATTGGTTTTCTACAATATCCTATTCACACCTATTGGTCTCGCGGCCACGTAGGCCCAGACTGGTCTACCCTAGGGCAGGTCTGATAATGTACCATTACACACTGATCATCAGTGCTCACTCGATGCACAATCCGGCGCGCCTACACACATGGGCCTGCAGTCCCAGTGCTCACATTAATATCCGGTCTGCAATCCGGCAGACCTACACACCTCTCTACCTTAGGTGCTCTCACTTACACACGGCCCACAATCTGGCGGGCCTCCACACCGTCTCCCTCCGGTGCTCTCACTTACACACGGTCTGCAATCCAGCAGACCTACACACCATCTTAGGTGCTCTCACTAACGCCGTATACCAACGACGATCACATTCCTATGAACGTTTAAGGATGACGTTTTTGATTACCTACTCGGGATAAAACTACGATACTAGAAATTAACATGGCTTTCCAAATTATAATATGTACCTTCTGCTCCTGACATCAAATGTTCCCTCTCTCCCTATTTGCTCAGTCACTCCTTACCTGATCGGGATTCGCATCCGTTCATGCAAACAATGTCTAACTAGAAGATCAGGTTACCCTGATTGAACAAGAATACAAGGCACATGTCGGTTCACTAAGAACTGGGGTGATTTATTACAACAAAAATAAACACAATACTACACAATGTATATGCTGTAAAGAAAAGTAAAGGTTAGAATGCGCGCTTAACAAGGAAAGGGCAGAGATCACCTTATTAATGTGAAGTCGGGGCTCGGCAGTCATCTAGGTTCCCTTCTCGTCTCGGTGTCTTGGCTCGTCTTGGAATCACACCTCAGCAGTCACGGGTACACGTCTGCACAGCTATGCTTAATCTCCTCTGCTTCCCTCCAAGTCACTGGAACCTTGCTTGCTATTAGCTACCGTCTCTCTCTCTCTCTGTCTCTGTGCGCTCCGCGCTAATTCTCCTTCAGTCTTTCTCAGAGAGTCTTGGTTTCAGAATCTTTCTCGGACTTCAAAATGGCGATTGTCTGCTCTGGAAATAATTAATGGCAAAGATGCTAACGGCTAGCTGCCGCCTACAGACAGACTGACTCATTGCCTAACACTTTCGCTAATATCAAAACCTGCCCCTTTATGGAAAGTTACGGCCAGTAACCTGCCGCCCACCAAATTCTTGTACCTCCCCGTACCAAGGGCACGTTCCCAGCCGGCCGTCTTCGGAGTGGAGAAAAATAGTCTTTCGATAAGGGCCAGCCTGAACCGGTTCTCTCCAAGCTAACAACACCTCAAAACTAAAACATTACACTTGACCTAGAAAGCCTCTCAAGCTACCAGGCAGAGAGCAAGATGGAGTCTGTCCCGTTTAAGGCCTACAAGGCCCAAAATACGCATAACTCCACAGAAGATATACTAACACTCTTACAAAAGGATGGATCATCACTAATACTTGTATATCTATCCCCTAGCTTAAGTTTATAAGCCCTGATCTAAAGAAAAGGGTACGAAAATGCACTACTGTGCCTCATGGATAGGTCCTACTTATAGTCCTAATCCCTATACTGCAAGGGTAATAGGCTGGAGTCATCTTCCATCATCTTCCCTCTCAAAGAGGGTCGAAAAAGTCGGTTATCACAAGGGTGGAGCTGGATTTTAGGGGTGGGGTTGTAGGGTGGATTTTGAAGGTGGATTTGTAGGGTGGATTTGTAGTTGGAGGGTGGATTTGGAGTTGGAGGGTGGATTTGGAGTTGGAGGGTGGATTTGGAGTTGGAGGGTGGATTTGGAGTTGGAGGGTGGATTTGGAGTTGGAGGGTGGATTTGGAGTTGGAGGGTGGATTTGGAGTTGGAGGGTGGATTTGGTGTTGGAGGGTGGAGTTGGTGTTGGAGGGTGGAGTTGGTGTTGGAGGGTGGAGTTGGTGTTGGAGGGTGGAGTTGGTGTTGGAGGGTGGAGTTGGTGTTGGAGGGTAGAGTTGGTGTTGGAGGGTGGAGTTGTAGTTGGAGGGTGGAGTTGGAGGGTAGATTTGTAGGGTGGAGTTGGAGGGTGGAGTGTTGCTATTGTGGTGCTGATTAGTTTTGTGTTGTTTTGAGTTGTGCTGTGGTGTTGCTGATTGATGCTGTGTTGTGCTTAGTGGTGTTGTGTTGGTGCTGAGTGATACTGTTGTAGTTTTGAGTGATAATGTGGTGGTGGTGAGTGTTGCTGTAGTGGTGTAGATTTATTTTGTTGTTGTGTGTGGTGCTCTGGTGGTCCTTAGTGATGCTGAGGTGGTGCTGAGTGGTGCTGCCGTTGTTTTGAGTGAAGCTGTGGTGTTTTTGAGTGGTGCTGTGGTGGTCCGGATTGATGCTGTGGTGTTGCAGAGTGGTGCCGTAGTTTTTTCGAGTGAAGCTGTGGTTGTTATGAGTGATGCAGTGGTGGTGTTGTGGTTCTTATGGGTTGTGTTGAGTGATGCTGGGCTTGTGCTGAGTGGTGCTGTGGTGTTGCAGAGTGATAATGTGGTTGTGCTGAGTGGCGCAGTGGTGGTGATGAGAGATGTTGTGGTTGTGCGTAGTTGTGCTGTGGTGGTATAGAGTGGTGCAGTGGAAGTGCTGAGTGGTGCTGTGGTGGTGCAAATTGATAATGTTGTGGTGTTGATTTATAATGTTGTGGTGCTGAGTGATGCTTGTGTAGCGTTGTGTGATGATGGGGTGATGCGGAGTGGTGCGGTGGTGGTGCTGAGTGTTGCTGTGGTGGTGCGGAGTGATTATGTGGTGGTGCCGATTGATAAAGTGGTGGTGCTGATTGATATTGTAGCTGTACCGAGTGATGCAGGTGTTGCGCTGGGTGATGCTGGTGTTGTGGTGAATAATGCAGAAGTTGCGCTGAGTGATGCTGGTGTTGTGCAGAGTGATGCTGGTGTTGCGCAGAGTGATGCATGGGTCGCGCTGACTGATGCAGATGTTGCGCTGAGTGATTCTGGGAGTTGCGTTGACTGATGCAGGGGTTGCGCTGAGTGATGCAGGGGTCACGCTGAGTGATGCAGGGATTGCACTTAGTGATGCAGTTGTTGCGCTGAGTGATACAGTAGTTGCACTGGTCGTGAGTGATTCAGGGGTCGCGCTGAGTGATGGCGGGGTCACACTGAGGGATGGCGGGGTCACACTGAGGGATGGCGGGGTCACACTGAGTGATGCCGGGGTCGCGCTGAGTGATGCCGGGGTCGCGCTGAGTGATGCCGGGGTCGCGCTGAGTGATGCCGGGGTCGCGCTGAGTGATGCAGGGGTCGCGCTGAGTGATGCAGGGGTCGCGCTGAGTGATGCAGGGGTCGCGCTGAGTGATGCAGGGGTCGCGCTGAGTGATGCAGGGGTCGCGCTGAGTGATGCAGGTGTTGTGCTTATTGAAGCTGGGATTGTGCATAGTGATGCAGTTGTTACGCTGAGTGATACAGGGGTTGCACTGTTGGTGAGTGATACAGGGTTTTTCACTGGTGGTGAGTGATGCAGGGGTCACGCTGATTGATGCAGGGGTTGCGCTGATTGATGCTGAGAGTTGCGCTGAGTGATGCAGGGGTCGCTCAGAGTGATGCAGGTGTTGAGCTTAGTGATGCAGGTGTTGTGCTTAGTGATGCAGGGATTGCGCTGAGTGATGCAGGTGTTGTGCTTCTTGATGCAGGTATTGCACTTAGTGATGCAGTGGTTGCGCTGAGTGATACAGTAGTTGCACTGGTGGTGAGTGATGCAGGGGTTTTGCTGAGTGATGCAGGGGTCGCACTGAGTGATGCAATTTTTGCGCTGAGTGATGCAGGGGTCGCGCTGAGTGATGCAGGGTTGCGCTTCGTGATGCAGGGTTGCGCTTCGTGATGCAGGGTTGCGCTTAGTGATGCTGGAGTTGCGCTGAGTGATGCAGGGGTTGCGCTGAGTGATGCAGGGGTTGCGCTGAGTGATGCGGGGGTCGAACTGAGTGATGCAGGTTTTGCGCTGAGTGATGTAGGTGTCGCGGTGAGTGATGTAGGTGTCGCGGTGAGTGATGTAGGTGTCGCGGTGAGTGATGTAGGTGTCGCGGTGAGTGATGTAGGTGTCGCGGTGAGTGATGTAGGTGTCGCGGTGAGTGATGTAGGTGTCGCGGTGAGTGATGTAGGTGTCGCGGTGAGTGATGCAGGTGTTGCGCTGAGTGATGCAGGTGTTGCGCTGAGTGATTCAGGGGTTGCGCTGATTGTTGCAAGGGTCGCACTGAGTGATGATGGGGTTGCACTGAGTGATGCATTTTTTGCGCTGAGTGATGCAGGGGTCGCGCTTAGGGATGCTGGAGTTGCACTGAGTGATGCAGGGGTCGAACTGAGTGATGCAGGTTTTGCGCTGAGTGATGTAGGTGTCGCGGTGAGTGATGTAGGTGTCGCGGTGAGTGATGTAGGTGTCGCGGTGAGTGATGTAGGTGTCGCGGTGAGTGATGTAGGTGTCGCGGTGAGTGATGCAGGGGTCACACTGAGTGATGCAGGGGTCGCGCTGAGTGATGCAGGGGTCGCGCTGAGTGATGCAGGGGTCGCGCTGAGTGATGCAGGGGTCGCGCTGAGTGATGCAGGGGTCGCGCTGAGTGATGCAGGGGTCGCGCTGAGTGATGCAGGGTTGCGCTTAGTGATGCTGGAGTTGCACTGAGTGATGCAGGGGTCGAACTGAGTGATGCAGGTTTTTCGCTGAGTGATGTAGGTGTTGCGGTGAGTGATGCAGGTGTTACGCTGATTGTTGCAGGGGTTGCGCTGATTGTTGCAGGAGTTGCGCTAAGTGATGCTGGTGTTGCGCTGAGTGATGCAGGTGTTGCGCTGAGTGATGCAGGTGTTGCGCTGAGTGATGCAAGGGTTGCGCAGAGTGATGCAGGGTTGCGCTGAGTGTTGCAGGTTTTGCGCTGAGTGATGTAGGTGTCGCGGTGAGTGATGTAGGTGTCGCAGTGAGTGATGTAGGTGTTGCGGTGAGTGATGTAGGTGTCGCGGTGAGTGATGTAGGTGTCGCGGTGAGTGATGTTGGTGTCGCGGTGAGTGTTGCAGGTGTCGCGATGAGTGTTGCAGGTGTTGCGCTGAGTGTTGCAGGTGTTGCGATGAGTGTTGCAGCTGTTGCGCTGAATGATGCTGGTGTTGTGCTTAGTGATGCAAGTGTTGTGCTTAGTGATGCTGTGGTGTTGTAGAGTTGTGCTGTGGCTGAGCTTTTCTGATGTATAGTGATGCTGTTGTGGTGTTGAGTGGTGCTGTGGTGGTGCTGAGTGGTGTTGTGGTGTTGGTGATTGATGCTGTGCTGGCGCCGTATGAGTCTATTGTAGTGGTGCTATGTTTAGTGTGTGATGTGTATTTTTGCTGAAGTGATGGTGTGTAAGTGTGTTTATTTAGTATGTTATAATGTTTTTTTCTATGTTAACGTGTGTTTATTTGTGTGTGTGTTTTAATTTTTTGTGTGTGTTAGTGTTGTGTGCTTTTACAGACTTACCTTTTTTTTTTTTTTTTTTTTTAAATGGCAGACGCAATGCCTTCCCTTGACGCTACCTACGTTTTGTAGGTTAGCGTTCTATTTTCTTTCCCCTGCTACTTCCGTTTTTGTTTTTTTGGATTGACGTTTTTTGCAGCCAATCGCAGCGCTACGTTTTTGACGTAGCGTTGCGATTGACGTGCGTCACCTGGGAATTTCCCAGATCATCGAGAATCGTCGGGCGCGGAAGGCGTGTTGTGCTTCCTGTGCTGTAGCTGCATCGTTTGACAGGTAAGTGTCCATTTTAATAGTTTTTTCGAAGTTTTGTGAATGTAGTATTGATTGTGTGTACAAATTATCGAATGTTTATTACTGTTTTTATGTTATTTCGATTTTTGTGTATCGCGACTGTATTTGGTTTAGCATATGTACTTAGTATCTAGGTATGTAAATGTTTTTAATGTTTATGTCTTATGTATATTTTTTGGAGAAATGTTTATATTTTAATGTATTGCATGTATGCGACGTTTTCCCTACATATTCCTTTTTTTTTTCGACTTTGGGTATGTACTTTGTATCTATTTATAGAATATTTTGATGTGCTATGTTTTAATGTATGTTTTTATAAGTATATTATATTTTTGTATTGCTTGCATTGTATTTTATACATAATGTGACAGTTTTTTATTGTGCGTATGTAATTTTTTTATTATTGTAAGGCTATTACCTTATATTGTACTGTAGTATTTGATGCACATTGTTTTTATGTAGGTGTATAAATGTGTATTTTAGTGAATGTGTTTTATTAATGTTTTTGGGTTGTAATGAAATATGATCTTATCATTATGCAACAACTTTTAAAAACACATTTTGGTGTACCTTTGTGTTTGCAGTAACGTTATAGTTGTAGGTGCACTTTATTTCCTTTTAGCTTGCGATCTTCGGTTATTATTTTTTTGCTTTGACAATATTTAATATTTTTGGGTAGTGTTAATTAAAGGTGAGATTATTTGGTTTAGTATCGGTTTGTTTGTTGATTTGGTGCTAGTGTATTTTTAAGGTTGTTTTTGATTAAAAGATATTTTGGTACTTGTTGTTTATTAGAATGTTAGTTGTGACATTTTCCTGAGTTATTTTGTGCTTGTGCTTTGGCCTTTGTTTTTGGTGGCGTTTTATGGTTGCAATTTTTTTTTTACATTGTTATATACTTTTCGTATTGATTGCTATGTGTTAATTTCTTTCGCACTTATTTGATGTACTGTAACAGATTCTGTTTTGTAGTTATTGTACTTTTGCTGTTTGTTGTTTCTGTGGTGGTGCCGAGTGATGCTGTTGTGGTGTATGGTGTTTATTTATAATGTGGTGGTGCTAAATGATGCTTGTGCAATGTTGTGTGATGATGTGGTGATGCTGAGTGTTGCTGTGGTGGTGCTGAGTGTTGCTGTGGTGGTGCTGAGTGTTGCTGTGGTGGTGCTGAGTGGTGCTGTGGTGGTGCTGAGTGGTGCTGTGGTGTTGATGAGTGATAATGTGGTGTTGATGAGTGATAATGTGGTGGTGCTGTATGATCATGTAGTTGTGCTGAGTGATGTTGTAGTAGCGCTGAGTGATGATGTTGTGATGGTGAGTGGTGATGTGGTAGAGATGATTGATGCTGGTGTGTTGCAGAGTGCTGCTAGTGTGGCGTTGAGTGCTGCTGTGGTGGTTCTGAGTGGTGCTGTAGAGGTGATGAGTGTTGCTGTTGTGGGCCTGTTCAGTGTAAGTGAGTGAAACCTGTACTGCTGCTGCCTGCGCTGTGACTGTTTCTGTATGTGGGCGAAGCTTGCACTTCTGCTGCCTGCACTGTGTCTGTTCTCTGTATGTGAGGGAATCTTACAGTGATGCTGTCTGCACTATGCCTATTCTGTGTATGTGTGGGAAGCTTGCATTAATGATGCTTCCTGCACTGTGCCTGTTATGTGTATGTGAAGGAAGATTGCATTGCTCTGTGTATGTGAAGGAAGCTTGCACTGCTGCTGCCTGCACCATGCATGTTGAGTGAGTGCATGTGGGTGAAGCTTGCACTGATGCTGCTTGAACTTTGCCTGCACTGATGTTGATTGTGCATGCTTGTTTTGTGTATGTGAGGGAAACTTGCACTGATGCTGATGCATGATGCCTGTTCTGTGTATGTGAGAGAAGCTTGCATGCCATGCTTGTTCTGTGTACATGAGGGAAGCTTGCTTGGATGCTGCCACACCCTGCTTGTTTTTTTTATGAAGGAAGCTTGCACGGATGTTGCCTGTTCTATGTGAGGGAAGTTTGCACTGATGCTGCCTGCACTGTGCCTGTTTTGTGTATGTGAGGGAAGCTTGCTCAGACGCCGCCCGCTCCGTCCCTGTTCTGTGTACGTGAGGGAAGCTAACACGGATGATGCCTGTGCCGTGCCTGTTTTGTGTACATGAGGGAAACTTGCACTGCTGCTGCCTTCACCTTGCCTGCTCTGTGTACGTGAGGGAAGCTTGCACTGCTGCAGCCTGCACTCTGCCTGTTCTGTGTATGTGAGGGAAGCTTGCATGCCATACTTGTTCTGTGTACGTGAGGGAAGCTCGCTTGCATGCTGCCACACCCTGCCTGTTCTTTTTGTGAAGGAAGCTTGCCCTGATGTTGATTGTGCATGCCTGTTCTGTGTATGCGAGGGAAGCTTGCACTGATGCTGCTTGCATCATGCCTGTTCTGTGTATGTGAGGGAAGCTTGCATGCCATGCTTGTTCTGTGTATGTGAGGGAAGCTTGCTTGGATGCTGCCACACCCTGCCTGTTCTTTTTGTGAAGGAAGCTTGCACTGATGTTGATTGTGCATGCCTGTTCTGTGTATGCGAGGGAAGCTTGCACTGATGCTGCTTGCATCATGCCTGTTCTGTGTATGTGAGGGAAGCTTGCATGCCATGCTTGTTCTGTGTACGTGAGGGAATCTTGCTTGGATGCTGCCACACCCTGCTTGTTGTTTTTGTGAAGGAAGCTTGCACTGATGTTGCTTATTTCGTGCCTGTTCTGTGTTCGCGGTCAATGGGGTTTGAGAACAAATGGAGAGCTAAGAGTGCACATGAGAGGGAGGGGGGAGTGGAAGAACGTGCAGCTGAATAGGAGAGAGACAGTGGTCTGCGTGTTTGCGCGCTGGAAAGGCAGGAGATGGGATGACTGGGCAGCGTGCACGTCTGAGTGTTGGCATGCTGGAGAGGGAAGGGAGGATGATGAGCGAGAGGCGTGCGCTGGACAAGGAGAGGGTGGGAGGAGTCAGCAGCTTGAATGGAGCGTGCACAAAGTGAATGAAAAGCCAATAAAAACTGAAGCTGTGGGTTTGGCGTTGGCGTGCTGAGGTCGTGCTAGGCTGATGAATGCTTTGTGGGCAAAATGAAGAGAAAAGCGCGCGAGTTAGAGAGAATGGGGGGGAGAAGAACGGGCAGATGATTAGGCTGTGGTGTGTGTGTCTGCGCGCTGGAAAGGCAGAAGATGGGATGACTGGGCAGCGTGCACGTCTGAGTGCTGGCATGCTGGAGAAGGTGGGGGGGATGATGAGCGAGAGGCGCGCGCTGGACAGGGAGAGGGTGGGAGGAGTGAGCAGCTTGAATGAAGCGTTCACAAAGTGAAGAGCCAATGAAAACAGAAGCTGCGGGTTTGGCGTTGGTGTGCTGGGGTCGTGCTAGGCAGATGAATGCTGCGTGGAAAAAACAAAAAGAAAAGTGGCGCGCGAGTTAAAGAGAAAGTCTGTGGCACAAGTTTTGGTGTTTGCAAACAAATGTAGAGAGAAGAGCGCACATGAAAGGGAGGGGGGGAGAACGGGCAGCTGAATGGGAGAGAGTCTGTGGTCTGCGTGTTGAGTTTAAAAAAAAAGTATAGAGAAGAGCGCGCATGAGAGGAGAACGGGCAGATGAATGGGAGAGAAGCTATGGTCTGCGTGTTGCCGCGCTTGAAAGGCAGGGGGTGGGATGACTGTGGGATGACTGGAAAGAGTGTACGGCTGAATGTTGTCGTGCTACAAAGGAAGGGGGTGTGATGAGCAAGAGGCGCGCACTGGACAGGGAGTGGGTGGGAGGAGTGAGCAGCTTGAATGGAGCTTGCACAAAGTGAAGAGCCAATAAAAGCTCTTGTAAGCTTGTGAAAAAAAAGCATGTGGGGGAAAAGCGCGTGCTTGTGTTCACGTGAACTGTTTGAAATCCGCCGATGGTTTGAGAACTTATTTTGCCTACTATAATTCTCCCCTATCCATTGCTTGCGGAATAGGATAGGCGAGACCTAAAAATCAGCCAGAGGACAGCTACATCTCAGATAATGAATAAAGGCAAATCCTAGCTATCCTGGCCACTGCCAGAGATGTGTTGTGTAAGGAATTGATTTCTGTATACTTAAGCCACTGATTCCTAACTCACAACACCACTATCCTACCTACTGCATTAGTCAGAAGCAGCAGCATCTGAGTGCAATTCCTTAGCAGGTCAGTTGCTCCCCTATTCCAAATCTTTTGCCATGTTAATCATAGCTCTAAAAATTAAGAAACTGCCCAATAGCCTGATCTAGATCTCCTGTTATCTCATCAAAGGAGACATGATGTCTTCCTCGTATGAATCCCCAACCGCATCTATCCCCACCCTCTTACCATGATCTCATATGGAGTTGACTATTTCTGCACATTGTCTGCAAAAAAGACCATAAGGATGTCTTTGGGGAATATGGCATTTGAATGCCCTGAAGTATTAAATATCTTTTCCAGCACTCACTATTTATAGAACACTTGGGAACTCACACAACAGTACCACCTGCCTCCATAATACTTCCAACATTGTTTGCTGCCCCAGAAGCGCCTTATCTTCCTCCTGTCTGTATCAACAGCTTCTCCTGTCCAGCACATAAACCATTGTAACTTCTCCGA
Source organism: Lissotriton vulgaris (assembly GCF_964263255.1). NCBI lineage: Eukaryota > Metazoa > Chordata > Amphibia > Caudata > Salamandridae > Lissotriton > Lissotriton vulgaris. The sequence continues at coordinate 1,399,945,038 of NC_141685.1, read as the reverse complement.
GAGATAATAACCTTCTTAATTACGAGTACCAATTCCACCAAAGTCCAACAGCTTCCTCCAGCACTAATTTATGCCTTTCACCGCTTCACATCACTGCATCCAATAGCGATTTCAGTTCTTTAAAAACTGCTACTGGAATCCTCAATGGGATGGCCGCAAAACAATAGAACAGTCTGGGTAATGGCTGCCTTTTGGCTATCGCAGTCCAGCCTATCTGGGCAGTGGCAGCCCAGTCCAAAAGGAAATATGCAGTCTTGCCAATACCAGTATCTTGCCAAGATCACCAGTCAGCAACCTCTCACTATCATGGTAAATCTAAACTCCCAAACACCAAATCTTTTCAAGGTCCCACTGAAGTGCTGTACCGAATAGTTCCCATTCCTGTGTGAGAATAGTCGGTCAACAGAAATATTAATGATTTCCCCCAATTAATTTTTAAGACCGAAGTCTGTGCGAAGTCAATCGTTCCTTTGTAAGAGCTGGCATATGTTGCATTGGATCACTAAGGAATTATAGGGCATCATCTGCTTATAATGAAAAAAAATGTATCTCGCCATGGGAGATGTATGTCCTATTTTTAGGCTCATGTACACATTCTTGTGGCCAAGGACTTCATAGCTAATGAGAATAAAACCTGGGAAATTATCACCCCTGCCCAGTATCCCTGAAAATAGAACATTGTTGGGAGACAGCATGACCATTTGGAACCCTCATCAAGGATGAAGTGTACAACATTCGAATCCACTTAACCACACTCTTACCATGACCCATCTGGGCAAGAACCGCAACTAAATATGGCCAGAGTACCATATTGAAAGCCTTTTCAGTATCCAGTAACGCTGCAGGAGACTGTACGTCTGCTTGTCGTATGAGATCATTACACAGAAAAGGCACCAACGATTCAAATTAGTATTACACCCAAGGATAAACCCATTTTAGTCATCATGCATGATGCACCAAACTCCGTACTACATACAATAATATGTTAGCTATAATGTTCCCCAATACCTTACGTTTAACATTAAGTTGCGAGGGAGAACCTAGAGGACTTTAGATCAAGCGGTCTTTACCAAGAAGTGCATCTCCTGGAGGCATACTACCCATGCTCCCCATTGTACTGGGCAGGAGTGATCTTTTTGTTTTGTGATAACACAGCCATGCCCCTCACATTCCATATCACCCATCTGTACACATTATCCATGATTGTATGGACCGTAAATTAATATCTCTCTCTCACTCTCATCCTCATATATCTCCATCCCTCCACTATCCTTTTTCAATCAAAATAACTGACTAACATGTTTACTTCTCAAATTCCACATTCCACTACCCTAATTCTCCACTAATCCTTTGTGCTCTAATAATAATAAATAATAAAGAGATTTATAAAGCGCATGGTGACGCCATCTCGGCGTGTCCCCGCGCTACGGAGAAAAGGAAAATGCTCAAGCAGGAAACTCCTCTGTTCAGGCTGTGAAGTTAGATATTATACAGATGGGTCTTAAGAAGTTTTCTGAACTTGACTTCAGATCCTTCTAATCTTAGGCTGATCGGGAGTCTGTTCCAGTTGCTGGCTGCCAACAGTCTGAAAGAGCGACCACCCAATTTAGCTCTTTTGACGTGGGGGATTTTTAGAAGACCCGCTCCTACTGAGCGTAGTGCTCTAGCTGGCTCATAAATGTGTACAAGGTCATGAAGATAGGATGGTGCTTTATGCCATACAATCCTGTGGCATATTAAGAGTGCTTTATACATCACTCTCTTTCTGACTGGTAGCAAGTGTAGCGCTGCAAGAGCAGGTTTAGAAGCTGCTCTTTTAGGAAGTCTCAACACTAGACGGGCGGCAGTATTTTGAAGGACTTGCAAACGCCCTAGGTTTTTTTCCGTGGTGCCTAAGAGCAGCACATTACCGTAGTCCATGCGGGACGTGACCAGGGCTTGTGTCATGGTGCATCGAGCCTCCAACGGTAGTAAGTCCAATGTGTGATTGAGGGTTTTCAATATCCCAAAGCACTTTCCCACTAGACGGTTGACGTGGCCCTCATAGGATAATTTGGGATCAACTCATATTCCCAGGTTCTTTGCCTCCTTACAGGGATTGGGCGTGGGGCCTAAACATGTTGGCCACCAGTCCACTGTCTAGCTTGAGTTGCTTCCTCCAATCACCATAACCTCCGTCTTGGAGCCATTGAGCTTTAGACAGTGCGAGTTCATCCATCCTGCTAAAGCCTGCATACAGGACTTAAAGTTGGATGCTGCTGTTTCGGGGGCTCGGGACAGGGAGATCAGCAGTTGGGTGTCGTCAGCGTAGGAGACTAACTCCACTCAATACGCTTGCACCACTTCTGCCAAGGGGGCCATGTACAGATTAAACAAGCTTGGACTCAAAGCTGAGCCCTGGGGCACCCCTTGTTCTAGTGCTATGGCTGAGGATTTAAAGGAGCCCCTTTGGACCTGGAAACTTCGGTCAGTCAGGAATGCTTTCAGCCAGCTTAGGGCGGACACCGTGACCCCTGCTTTGTTTAGACACTGTAGCAAGATGGAATGAGCCACAGTGTCAAACGCCGCACTGAGGTCCAGCATTATCAATGCCATGGTATGTCCGGAGTCCGCCCGTTGCCCCAGGGTCTCTGTTGCTCTCAACAGGGCCATCTCCATGGAGAAGCCCGGTCGGAAGCCTGATTGAGAGGGGTGCAGGAGGTTATTATTCTCTAAGTAAACCATTAGTTGTATGTTGGCCGTTTTCTCTGCCACTTTGGCCAGATACGGTAGTAAGGAGATGGGTCTTAGGTTTTCGAGCACTTCAAGGCTAACATTTGGTTTCTTTTTAATGGGAAGAACTATCGCTTTCTTCCAGTCATCCGGGAGAGTTCCGGAGGCAAACGAGACTTGAAGTACATGCCTGATATAGGGTTCCAGCACCGAGATGCTTTCCCCCAGCACCCGAGGAGGTGCTGGGTCTCGAGGGGAACAAGATTTAATACCCTAGAGTAGCGTGCTACTCGCCAATAAAGCGCTCCAACACCTCATCAGGGTTACAAGCGCTATATAAATGCAAACCTTTTTTCCTTTTCTACTCCTCCCCCAACCCTTCTCAATCCAAATAACTGACTAACATATCCACCACTCAAATTACTTCATATTTCACTATACTAATTTTCAACACTAATCCTTTATGGGTTCCGGAGTAGCGTGCTACTCGCAAGAAAAGCACTTCAGCACCCAGTGCTATATGAATGCAAACCTTTCTTGTCCTTCTATCCCTCTGCTATCCTTCTCACTCCAAATAACTGACCAACATCCACCACTCAAATTATTTTCATGTTTCACCATACTAATTCACTACTAATTCTTTATGGGGTTCCGGAGTAGCGTGCTTCAACACCCTATCAGGGGTAACAAGTGCTATATAAATACAAACCTTTTTTCCTCTTCTATCCTCCAGTTATCCTTCCGAATCCAAATAACTGACTAACATATCAACCACTTAAAATTTACTTGCATGTTTCCCTATACTAATTCAACACTAATCCTCTATGGGTCCCGGAGAAGCATGCTACTCGCCGAAAAAAAGCGATTAGATGCCTCGTCAGGGGTAGTAAGCGCTATACAAATGCAATTACAATCCAATATCAACCTTGGTTTAAATATTTGCTAATAGCATAAGGATTCATCCTCAAATAATTGGTGTTAAATGATATTTAAATGATATTGTCAGCTACCAACAATCCAACTGACTCAGCTTTGGTTTGACCTCAAGAAAAGATCTTCTCAACTTTTGTGTTCTTGCGGTGGAGGCTGTTAACAGATAGACATGACTTCTTTCCAGTGTCCACAGACTATGCTGACAGGCCACCTGTGAAATCTCGATCTCTATTCCTATAATTGAGCCTGGCCACTATTAGGCGAACTATGGCTTGTGGGGTTGGGACTGTGGGCTCTACCAAAGAGGATGATGGATGGAGCGTTCGAGCAATTCAAACACTCACCCCCAGTCAACTGATCTGGGTTTAATCCATCATCATTCTTTAGATCACTCCACCACCCCAGTTTAGGCATGGCCATACACAAATCAGTCTGACCCTGTAGCTCATGAGAACAGTCCAGCCCGAACTGCCAAGCCATGTCTTCCCTGGAACGGAAACAAGCATCCTGGGACCGGTGTCTGGCTATTCTGCCTTCATCAGCCAGGCTAGCTTGAATCCAGTGGCAAAGTGAGTAAGGGACTCACGTCTGAGCATACCCTGCCAACTTAGGGCAAACAAAGCGATACCAAAGGGCTCTGTCAACCACAAAGAAGGAAAGCCTGCAAATATATTTTCCAATAACCATGTCTCCATAGATTGCTCAGCAGTGTGCCCCTGCAGCTTCTCAGTGAGACCTGTGGCACAAATATTATACCTACGTGAGCGTCTCTGCGTTTGCGATCTCTCCTGCATTTTCTCCACCATCTCAGCCAATGACTTCACCTGTGTGTGCAGCTCATGACCAAGGGTCTCATTGAGGGCATAATGGACTAATTAGCCATCACTTTTGGCCAGCTATTTGTAATCTGTGCAGCGTAATCCCGCACCAATCTTAAACTCATCTGTTTTTACTTCCAATGAATCATTTAGATCTGAGGTAGCTTTCAGGATTTTTTTTAATTCTTCATTGTGCCCTCCAAGTACACTTTCCACTTTGTGGAGACTCAGTTACAAACTGTATAGCTATCTGCTGGGGCTTCAGTGATGAGGGTCTGTCTGGTTTTAGCTTCACCATGATGTACCACAAACCTAAAGTACCACACTAACAACTGGCCCCACTCAGGGAAAACTCTAGGGGCATAGAACTGCAGTCTTACTTACCCCAGAGAAATGGGTGGGCATTGTCTCTCTTAGAAATGCCCACATTTTTTTCCCCAATTCAGATATCCAAAGCTCGTTACAGACCAGGGCAGTTATGGCGAGTCTCCAGTAGACCTTTGATAGTCAAACAGACAGCACAGATCTTGGCATTTCATCATGGACATTTTAGCACACCATATCCAGTAGTATTCCTCTGTTCCCAATTGTAGGTGCCAGTGCCAGTAAAATTGTAAGTTTATTTCAGCCAACTATGTGGGTGTATTTGATTGAACAGTAGATATGCATGTAGCCCTGGGAAGCCAATCCGTTAACATATGTCCTGATATGGTGAGGCTCTATAGACTCCCTCCAGCCAATTATGAGCTATGGGCCCAGTGAATTACTCCATGGCTTGTGGGGTTGGGACTGTGGGCTCTACCAAAGAGGATGATGGATGGAGCGTTCGAGCAATTCAAACACTCACCCCCAGTCAACTTATCTGGGTTTAATCCATCATCATTCTTTAGATCACTCCACCACCCCAGTTTAGGCATGGCCATACACAAATCAGTCTGACCCTGTAGCTCATGAGAACAGTCCAGCCCGAACTGCCAAGCCATGTCTTCCCTGGAACGGAAACAAGCATCCTGGGACCGGTGTCTGGCTATTCTGCCTTCATCAGCCAGGCTAGCTTGAATCCAGTGGCAAAGTGAGTAAGGGACTCACGTCTGAGCATACCCTGCCAACTTAGGGCAAACAAAGCGATACCAAAGGGCTCTGTCAACCACAAAGAAGGAAAGCCTGCAAATATATTTTCCAATAACCATGTCTCCATAGATTGCTCAGCAGTGTGCCCCTGCAGCTTCTCAGTGAGACCTGTGGCACAAATATTATACCTACGTGAGCGTCTCTGCGTTTGCGATCTCTCCTGCATTTTCTCCACCATCTCAGCCAATGACTTCACCTGTGTGTGCAGCTCATGACCAAGGGTCTCATTGAGGGCATAATGGACTAATTAGCCATCACTTTTGGCCAGCTATTTGTAATCTGTGCAGCGTAATCCCGCACCAATCTTAAACTCATCTGTTTTTACTTCCAATGAATCATTTAGATCTGAGGTAGCTTTCAGGATTTTTTTTAATTCTTCATTGTGCCCTCCAAGTACACTTTCCACTTTGTGGAGACTCAGTTACAGACTGTATAGCTATCTTCTGGGGCTTCAGTGATGAGGGTCTGTCTGGTTTTAGCTTCACCATGATGTACCACAAACCTAAAGTACCACACTAACAACTGGCCCCACTCAGGGAAAACTCTAGGGGCATAGAACTGCAGTCTTACTTACCCCAGAGAAATGGGTGGGCATTGTCTCTCTTTGAAATGCCCACATTTTTTTCCCCCAATTCAGATATCCAAAGCTCGTTACAGACCAGGGCAGTTATGGCGAGTCTCCAGTAGACCTTTGATAGTCAAACAGACAGCACAGATCTTGGCATTTCATCATGGACATTTTAGCACACCATATCCAGTAGTATTCCTCTGTTCCCAATTGTAGGTGCCAGTGCCAGTAAAATTGTAAGTTTATTTCAGCCAACTATGTGGGTGTATTTGATTGAACAGTAGATATGCATGTAGCCCTGGGAAGCCAATCCGTTAACATATGTCCTGATATGGTGAGGCTCTATAGACTCCCTCCAGCCAATTATGAGCTATGGGCCCAGTGAATTACTCCAGCTGGCAGCAGTATCCATGCAAGCAGCCCGATGCCTCCAGCTAATCCAAATCATACAGTGTGTTGTCTCCCCAGCTGAGCTGAGCTCAATCACACAACCGCTCACAGCTGCTGGAGGGCCCAAGTTCAGGTACTCCTTGCCCAGCATTGTATCGAGTCCATCTCCTCTTCGCATTGGAGACCTTGCAGCCACCATCTCGAAAAATAGGCCTTGCTCGGTTCGGGGCTCCAAACGCCCCCAAATCAGTGCACCGCTATTTGGGACTTGAGCAGTGATAGGGCTCTGGATGTCTGTGGATCGGGAATCATCCAGCACGACTTCAGACTGTTCTGGATGTCATTATTATCCAGGAGAACTGACGGGGTCCCAGGATCTCTCTGAGGACTTGTCCGTTCACCTCACTGCAAAGGTGCAACCTGCCTTCTCTTGTAAAGTACTGTGTCTATGCACTAACCCTAGTGCTAACATCTCACATAGTTCTTCCTTGGGGAACTATATAGATATTAAATTAGTGCAGTCTTCACAGATTTTAATAGACCACCGTTTTTTTGCAAATTTGACAAGTGTGTATTTTAAACCACGTCAGTAGATGTTTCATTGGCCTTCTGGGAATTGAGGATGTATGACAAGAAATATTCCGCTATCCTTGATGGGTTAACATCTACTTCTATAAAAGGGCATACACCGTTTTTCAGGCTGTACTAACTTATATAGGAGATTTATTTATCAGTTTTCTGGGATACAGAAGCTGATGAAGGCTTTTGTTTTCTGGAAAAAAAGTTTTATACCTCCCCCTTTTTGCAACATCCCAATGTTGGACTTCCATTTAATGTAGAGACAAATTCTTAATTTCATGTAATGGGGGAGTATTGTCTCAGAGAAGCAAGATTACTGTAGAGTTGAAACCATTAGACTCTTTTTCTTAGGAAGTTACACCAGCAGAATGAATTTCACCATTACATAGAACTTTGAGCAATCAAGACATCTTTTGTGGAATGGTTTAATCATCTGTTAGGAGCCTAACATATAATATGGAGGTTTATAGTCACCACAGAAATTTACAGTTTTTGAAGTCTACCTGAGGACTGACTAACAGACAGTTTAGACAAACATTGTTATTTTCTGATTATGATGTCGGCCTTGTGGGAGGGTGACTGTTACGATTGGTAGTAATAATCACCTGTGTTTTCCAGGCAGTCACAGAGATTCCCTCCTCCAATCTTCAGTGGTGTTAGTCTTCTATTACAGATGTCGTCAGTGGTATACCCAGAGTGTAGGTACTGCTTGGTGTGAGACTTCGCGTCTGCATCACCTGCACTTTGCAAAACATTCAAGGGAAATCAAGACAGACTACATTTCCTCGACCGCCACAGGTTTTTCTCAGACCTGCAGTGGGGGCGGCCATCCTAGATCCGTTGAGTAAAAGTTCCTTGTGGTTCAGAGTGTTTCTGTTCTTTTTCCTAGACAGTAGTTCTACATCGTTGCTGCTGACAGAATATTGTTGTCAGGAGATTGTAAGTCATTGCGTTTTCCTTTTTTTTATTTCAGTAATTTTTTATTGAAAAAAAAGCATATTTACATGGTGCAGAGTGAAACACATGGGGGATGGGAAAAGACAGGGAAAAACACCCGGGAAGGGGGGGGGGGGGGCAAGCATTGTCTCGATTGGCTTGTGTCTGTTTGTTCATGTTCTCATGCTTGCTTCTTCTTCTTCTCGTCAATCCTTCAGGCTACCCCCATGCCCCTTACAGACTGTCTGATTGTCTTTTCGCTCCCCTGGTGGCGTGAAGAGAAAAGAGAGGTGTAGATGATATAGAGAGTAAAGAGAGAGAGGAGGCACATTGTGTCGCAGAGTAGGTGATGCATGTGGTTTATGCAGTGTTGCCTAGTTTGGACGTTCAGGGTGGCTTGTGAGAGGACAGGTAGTTGTCTAGCGACAGCCACATCTCGCTTTTTTTCCCTGAGTTCGGTAGGCTGTTGGTTGTTATGGTGTTGGCTCCTCGTAGGAATATGACCCAGTTGAACCAGGCTTTAAAAGTCGTCTTTGCTGTGTCTTTCCAATTGTTCAACACCGTCTTGACCGCCGCTGTGAGCAGGAGGTCAATCGGGTCCCTGTCATTTTCGGATGTTATGGATGGGTCGGTGTACCCCAGTGCTAGATAGTGAAAGTCCAGTGTTAGTGTGGCGCCTGTTACGTCATTGATTAGAGTATTTATTGAGTCCCAGAATTTCCTGATCTTGGTGCAGTGGAAGAGGAGGTGTGCCAGGTCCCCCTTCTGCTTATTGCAGTTCCAGCAGGAGTCGTTCTCTCTGATACCCATGGTGGCTAGGCGTGCTGGGGTCCAGTAGGCCTTGTGTATCAGCCAGAATTTTGTCTGATCTAGAGTTGTCACCTTTCTTCTCGATGTGGAAGACCAGAGGTCTGCCCTTTCCTTCTCACTGAGCTCTCTCCCTGCCACTGCTTCCCAATGGGTTATAATTTTGTTATTTAGTTTAGAGGTTTTGGGGCACAGGGCTCTGTATATGTGCGCTACTTGGTGTCCTATTATGTTCAGGCTGGTGGCGTATTGTATTACTGATGGGGTGAGCTTGTTTATGCCTGCTTTGGCGATTGCCACCCTTATTTTAACCCTTTCCGTGCTGCGAACGTCCAACGGTCGTCGCGTGCACTACCTCGCTGGTGCTGCGCACGACCGTTGGACGTCCGAATCCCGTTAGCGCGATCGAACGTCCGCACTGGGGCGGAATGTTCGACCTGCTAAACGGGTTAAGGAAGTTATAGAGCTCTGCGCTGTCAAACTTGTATTGCTCTTTGAGTGTGTCAAAGGATGTTTGATTTCCTTGGTTCTGTAGCTGGCCCACCGTTGTTATGCCGTGTCGGTACCATGTGTGCATGTGCAGTGTGTTGTTCCTGTACTTTATTCTAGGATTGTGCCAGAGGGACTCTAGCTGAGTTTGTCTGACGCTGGTGTCTAGTAGTTTATCTATTCTTAGTAGGGCCAGTCTTGTGTTCCTTAGGATTGCGTTTTGTTTGATTGTGTCGTGTTTTGTTGCGTTTTCATAGAAAATACATTGCTCCTAGAGAAATGTTCAGAATAAATATTAGAGAGAAAGGATTTAGGCTTTGATTTGCACTCTAATATTTTAGTCATTCTTTTTAGGATTACAAACTCTATTGGACCTCATCACAGGAGAAGCTAGTGAATCCTTGATTCACTTATAGTATTAATGTATTACCAGTAGTATAATTCAGAATATTCCCAGCAGTGCAACCACAGTACTTATAAGTATTCCTTATGTTACAGTTCATGCATTAAGTACATTGAGAATCGTTCAAATCAGAGACTTGAATTAACTCGTTGAGGGTAGTTGTAGATACAAAAACGTGCATTACAGTTCAGGTTATTCCCTACAGTTTTACTTCTTTAGTGCTGAGGATAACCCTTTGGATTCCTCTGTACTATGCAGGACGTCAAGAAGTCGTCCTCAGCACAACTTAAAATGGTCCTGTTTTTAAAATCAATGTTAATTATCTTTGGTTTAACTGTGACGCTAGTGTGCATTATGCACTAAAATCACAGCAAAATAAAAGCGGCAGCAGACTGCTCTATTGGTGTGGACTGTTTTCACTTACGATTGGTGCTGGGGGCATAACTCTGCACCCCGTTCACCAATCTCAGTGGGAGTGGCAGCGCTGGAAATGGGAGAATGGCCCCTTGTCTTCTTCTTCTTTTTTAAAATATGGGTTTATTCAATTTTTCTCATTTTGGTACATACACATTGTGCAGTGATACAACCTTTCCAGCATGCCCATAGGGAGACCAGTATACCATTATAGCACAGTTTGTCTTTATACCATTATTGAATTCAAAAGCAGTTAGACATTCAGTTATGTTTACACAAGTATAAGCGCTAGATCTAGGAATCTATTACCTGCTTTCTTGGGTTTTGGTTGGGTAAGGAGAATGTTCTTTTCTAGTGCTCTCTCTCCCTAGTGGGTCCTTGCTTGGGAATCACACTGCTCACTGAATTCACCCCACTGGACCAGCAGAGCGTTATTTTAGTGAACCGGCTCCTTCGTATGGGTCGTTGTTTCTCTCCACCCAAGAGGAAAACCAACTTTTTGCCACCCTTAGGGAGCAGATTAGGGAGGATTGTCCTCAACCGGCTCCCTTGGGGTGAAAAGCCCACTAGACAACAGGGGTTTATTGGCTTTTGCGATGGGAGAGAGGTGCCATGGGCAAGGGCCAGCGCCCCCCACCCCCAATCAAGGGTGAGTCTTTCAGCCCCTTCCTTGGAGTGGGCAGATAGGAGAGTATGACACAAATTTACCCTGCCCCAAGGGACTAGAAAGCCCACTAGACACCAGGGATTAAAATCAAATGGGGTGAGTTTGGTCACCTTGGCTTCGGGTCATGCTCCCTACCCCAAAGGCGGCAGTACAGTCTTTCTGCCCTCCCTCCCTTCCCCAAGAGGTAGATTGTTTTTTTTTGCCCCTAATCAGCCTCAGAGGAGGGTAGAAAGCCCACTAGATTCCAGGGATTTGAGGACAGGTTTTTTGGAAGGGGTGGTGTGGCCACTCAAAAAGGGCAACAGTATCTTTCTGCCATCCCCTCCCTCAGACCAAGTGGGGGTTAGTCCCAATTTGGCCCCAGTGGAGGGATTTTGAAATTGTGACAAACAAAAGCCAGGTGGCACACTGATATTGTGCCATGCCACCACCCAGAAGGGGCAAAATGTGAGGTTGAAAACCCACTAGACACCAGCAATTTTATAGTGGGGCAAAAAAGTGGTGGGCTCTCCACCCTGGCTTTGGGCCCTACCCCCACAACACAAGGAGCCACACAATTGTTTTGGCCGCAGGGGAGGCAGGTGGGGTTATGTCCCAATTTGGTCTCTGGCCCAGTGGGTTGGGAGCAAAAAGGCCACTAAACACCAAGGATATATTTTTTTCTTTTAGTTAAAAATACGGCCCTATTACTCAGCCCTAAAGCCCCAACAGTATTTCTGCCTGCATGGGGCGTCATACCCATAGCTAGCAAGAGAAAATGTGCATTCTTTTGGGTGTAGTTTTGACCTACAGACTGACAGAGTGGGGTAAATCCAAATGTTATCTTACTTGCCATTGCCATGAAGAATGGCTGTACTATTCGGGCCCGCACTTGGCTGCCACCCAGGGAGACTTACCAAACCCAGATATTTCTGAAAACTAGACACCCAGGGAGTCCAGGTTCTATACCTTGCGTGAATCGCACAATATTTTCCAACACACTCCAGTCAAACTTTAACCTGTGACAAAAACACACATTTCCTAATATTTCTGTGAGAGAAAATTCCGGAATCTGCGGGTATCCACAAATTTCCTACCAGCCAACAGCTATATAGTAGCTTTAGACAAAAGCTGTTTGACCATATTTAAAGTTAAACAGGCAAGTGGTTCTATTATAACATTTTGGATATTCCTTTTTTGGGGTGCAATGGAGTATATTTCATTGGAAATACATCATGCAAGACATCTACCACTTTTTTTCAACTGAGTGCCCTATCTTCCATACTCTAAATAAGGCCCATATTAGTCTACTTATCTTTAAAGTTGTTTTTGATTGCCTAGGGTTAATGAAGGGCTGGGAACCGGGAACATGTTTTCACTGATACTGCCTAAGTCTATCCATTTGTTTCTGTAGAAAATTGGTAGTTCTGTAGCTAGAGAAATGTCATTGTATCACAGTCTGGTCAATCAATTCATTTATTGCCGGGCATCTTTGATGGTTTACAGATCGCAAACAGGGGTTACTCCTGTATCCTAATTTTTAACTTTACAGTATTTCAGTACTGTTGACCAAAAAGGTCGTCCTTATTATCCTGAAGAGCCACATGGCCATCTTCTCTACAGTTTTACACATTCTTCTTGTTTCAACTCCCCTGTCTCAAAATACAGAGTTCTCTGAGGCTCCATTCATGCTTACCTACTATTCCATCTGGAGATGGAGCCTCTGTACTTCTTTTCTCCAATCTAGACATTGTCATTCTCAAGTTTATCTTAGTGTTATCAATATCTGATGTCCATCTTCTTGGACCTTCCTGGATACTATTGAGTCCTGCATGGTACAATTTGTGCCACAAATGTAAATGAGAACAAGACAGAATTTGTGTCTATGAGACTAAACTCATGCCCCTGAATGAAGGCTAGCAGATATCACTGCAGTCTAATGTGTTCTCTACTCTTAAAAATGCATAGTCCCTGAGTTTCTACATTGACCCCTCTTTCTCCATCAGAGAGAGCATGAAAGTCAGCCTAGTAGCAGATAAGTGTCATAAGACGTCAGACGATACTTCCCAGCTCACACCTTCTGCTGTGCTGTAAAGTCTCTTGCGTTCCCCCATGTTGATGAGGGTAGTTTCATGCTGACTCACCTGCAAGATTCCATCATCCTTCCAATTGTGAATGCTTTCTGTGCTCCAGCATGCCTGATCTCGCGACCAAGCGAATACTGCCACGTCACCCCTGCTTTCAGGGAGTAACATTTCCTGCTTATTCCATCACACATTTAAAATCTCTCTCTGCGAAAGATGCAACGCCATTGAAACCAACCTGTGATTCTTTGCCCCAAGCTTCTGGATTGCACTCCTCCTTCCAAACTAGGCTGGTTCTTTCTCTCATGCCCTTTGGGAAAAAGCTAAAACCGCCCTTTCTTTATCCCCCTTCCCATTTCTCACCGTTCCCATGTTTGGAATGTTCACGTATTCTATTATTCCTTTGTAATGTATTGATTTATTTTTCTATTTGTGTAGCTCCTAATGGTAAGTCTGTACTTTTTACTCCCCACAACATTGGTACATGGCCACTTGGGCACCTGTATTCCGTACGTTTTTGGCACATACTGCTATTTCGTAAAATCATCCTCCGTCTGTAGGGGTTGAGTGCAAATTACAGATAACCAAAATTAAATTAAAATAGATATTTGTTGGGTTGATTTAATGGGGGGGAAGTGGGGGTGGGGGTTTTGGCTGTATTGACCCTGAAGATTATGTAGTTCCCAAGACTCTATAAGCTCCACGGAGCCTAGTCCTTCGACCCAGTTGTATTTTGTGAAGATTGGCTTTCATAGAGTGTGCAGCAAATGTCAAAGGAGGTTGAGAGGGTAATTGTACAGGAGCAATTTCAGAAAAACCGTTGGCTTTTCCAAACCCCTTGGTCTTTAATAGGAGCGATTGATAATTACATTCACAACGTTTTCTTATTATTATAATGTATTTAACTAAGCCAATGTAGACAACCTCAATGCATACTCTGGCAGGAATTCAGTTGTAGTCCCATCACTTAGTTAATCCTTTATCGGTGCTCATGTATCATTATTAGCATGTCTAATCTGATCACTTTGCAACTCATCTTAATAATATTTTAAGCAGGGTTTTTCATACCCTCCAGAAATGATCATTTCATTCTAAGCTGGTTCTCAAGATTAGTACGTTTTTTAAATATAGGAAGTGTTTGCTCCAAACAGTCTTTGGGGATTGGCGCTTTTGGCAATGTTTACAACATGACTTGACTGGAACTGAATGTTTTTTTTGATTTGGTTTTCCACAGGTCCTACAAGGATTAGATTATCTACACACCAAGTGCAAGATCATCCATACAGATATAAAGCCTGAAAATATCTTGATGTGTGTAGAAGATGCCTATGTGCGTCGAATGGCTGCAGAGGCCACTGAATGGCAAAGAGCTGGAGCGCCTCCTCCTTCGGGCTCTGCAGGTACAGGTTCAATATGCCACGAGGGACCGTTTCATTTTGGGGATGCTTTCACTTTATTTGTTATCACTTCTTTCTTTATAAATGAAATATGAGCCCGGATCATGGTCTTCCGGCCATCGCTCTTTAGTTTAGTGTTAACTGCTTTGTTTCCTGGAAGGAACATGATGGGAAGGTGGGGTGGGGCTACATTTGGCAATGCTCTGAATCTGGGTTTTAACTTCTTGTTGTTGTGAACTAGCAGGTTAGGACTTCAGCTGTAGCAAGCTCTCAATAACATAACAAGAAAGATGTGACAAATGTGTAAGGCAGAACCGTCTACTGGTTGTTCTTCTAACGGGTGCTGTGGTATCTATATGTGTCTAATGAAGCGTTATGTAATTTGTCTTAGACTGTTAGAAGAAAAGTTCTAAATCCAAAGTAATCCTGGTTTACCTAAATGAAGATAAGTACAAAATTAGTACAACATGTAGTAATATTAGGTAAATTATTACACTCCTGAACAGACATTTGAATTACAGAATTAGAGTAATAGTCATAAGTACAAAATGTAGTATTATTAGGTAAATTATTACACTCCTGAACAGAAATTTGAATTACAGAATTAGAGTAATAGTCAGGATGTTGCTTTTCCCCCAGTTATGTTACCCTGTTGTTTGCCTATTTGTGTATATAGCATTCCCAAGGCAGCTGAGAGTATACTTTGCTGTTTCGTTTGACTTATGCAGACGTCTATTTTCATTGTATTTTCTGCTTGCTTGTATATATTATGTCCTATTCGATTTGCTATCTTGAGAGATAACCCTGACTTGATGTCCTCCGTGGAGCTACAGCTTCTGTGGTGGAAAGACAACTGCTACTTTGATGTTTATTGCGTATAGCCCTACTTTGTTGGCTGATACCTATGTAAGATTGCCCAATAGTTCCTTTAACTTCTTGCCAGTTGTTATTGCTTCTTGTAGGTTTTTAGAGATCTTCACTTGTCATATTTGTAAATGTACTTTTTTTCTTTTTCAGTGAGTACCGCACCACAACAAAAACCTGTAAGTATAGTCACACATATTGTGGTTCTACTCTCCAGAAAAGTCAGTGCTCTTATTTGAATGAGTGTGATGGATTTTTTTTCTGACACAGTTTGTTCATGGCTGCCAGATGGAATTTTTAAAAATACGGTCTAGATAAATATTTTTAACAGACTCAAAGAACAGGTTTGCTTACATGGAGATAAACAGATTTCATTTATGAGAGACTTGGAGCTTAAAACTTGTGAAGAAATGTGCCACTGTTCTGAAGGTCTATCGCTCTGCCTTAATCAGACCTCTTCGCCTGTCTGAAATAATTTTCTCACTTTTCATCTTTAGTCGGCATGAATAGTCTCCTCCCACAGTGAGAGTTTTTTTCAAAATTATGTTGGTATCTCTCCAGCTCAAGTCAACATATGCTTCCAAAGCTGGCAAGTTGAACCACGCTAGTGTGGTTCAACTTGCCAGCTTTGGAAGCATATGTAGACTTGAGATATACACTACAATTTATGCTTGCTGAATTGCTGCTTACATTAGACCTTGATCATTCCTTTTTATTGTCATATGTTCATGAATTGCCACCAGAGCAGCAAGATTGCTAATAAAGTAGGCTTGACTCTTGTGGCTGGAAGACTGAGTGGGTCTTGAACATTGATTTAGGATGAGGAATCTCCTGTTCATAACACTGGGAACTGTTGCAAATATTGCAGCAGCACTAGGTAGAGGATCACGCAACACATCCTGTAGAATGATTTGTCCAGACTGGGTGTCATATTTGTGCGGATGCTCTGCTGATAGTATAAGCTGCTTCATAATATCTTCCAGAGTTTATTTAATGCTAGGTACCTCTGGTCTGAGCATGTATTTGCCTAAATTAATTTCGTGGTGATCACAAGATGCACAAAGAATTCTGGGGAAATGTTAGAGTCCTTCTTATTTAAGGTTTCATAAAGATATACTCCGAAACCCTCATCCTCTTGTGAAATCACCATATTTAAGTGAAATCAGCACGGGTGTAGCAAAACCACAATTGAAAGCTGTTTTCCTGTTATCCTAGATCTGATTTTGTTAAGCAGATGACTTTGAGCATTGACTCTAAGAAGCCCTCAATCAAGTCCCGATTGGTGCACCTCATTAAGTCAAATGCTACAACTGTGTTTTTATATTTACATCCATTCATCTTCCTCTACAAATCTCTTCTGTACTGTGGGTGGAGGGGACAACTGGTAACTATCAAAATACCTTCCAAGTGGTTTGCACACATGCTTGTACATTTAAAGCCATTATCCTCTAAAACCATCATTGTCAAAAATACAAGATCATTAAAGTCTACTAGTTGCACAAAGATTACAACCAGAAGAAAGAATGTTATCACGGATTCTTGGCCTTCCTCTTTAAGCACATTTGCCCTAATTACATCGTTTTTCTCACATACTGTCTCAGCTAACACTTCTGCCCAGCCCTCTGTTGTTGGGCCAAAGGCTGTCCTTTGCAACTGACAGCTCAGCATTACATACCTGATGCTTCTATATCAAACAGAACAATTGCCAATACTGTTCTCCAGTATTAGGGGTGTCTTTCATAGATTCACATGCTTGAATATTCCTCGTCGTCGAAGTGGGAATCCCACGGTACATAAAAATTCAATTCAAAGTAGCTTTATTCGAGATTAAAAAAACTCATAAAAGTATGATTATTAAAACTTCCATTTGGTAATACAGATCCGATTGAATTAACAATGATCAACTAGCACATATACTTAAAAATACAAATAAGACAAATTTACGATATTACACTTTTTAAAAACTATCTACATCACTCATAAGTTCAATTCATTTTTTAAATTTCTAGAATCATTAAAATACTATGTGGAATCAAGTAAGTCATAAGATGATTTTTTTTCCTAATAGCTCAGAGCCATCCAAGATATTTTGCAACTGCATATGAAATAATGGGTAAAGTGCTGGTGCAAATTAATCTGAGTGCCACTGCACTGTCCCTTGTGCCTAGGAGTCTGCAAAAAGCTTTTAACCAAACTCGTCTCGAGGTACGATAAGCTATACATACAAAGAAGAGGTGGGCGATAGTTTCTTTATCCGTCTTACAAACTGGGCATAGATTGGAACTACCAGAGGACCACCTTCCTGTTAACGATCTTATTGGGAGGGACCCCGCTCTAAGTTGGAAGTAGAGCTTTCTATCTCCCGGTTTTGTAATACCGTCCCAATATGACTCTAACTTAGGCACAGCTTTACACTCAAGGAAACGGCCCTCCATAGAGGAGGGATCAGCAATATTCCAATTTCGATACGCAATCATTTCCCAATATTTTTCATTTAGTATAGCCTTCGATGGGAATGGGACTACTTCAGGGTTCTCCCACAACCCCTTCATACCCATTTCTACTAGAGTTTTTAGAACGAACCTTTAACCAGGTTATTTTGTGAAAAACCCTGGGCATAGTGGGCAAGTTCAGGTGTTACCCATAACCGTCGCCAGTATAATATTGGGTGCAATCTAGCCATATCTACCAAGGCTTTCCTGCCTAGATCATATCGCAGTGGTTTCATTGGTGAGCTCTTGGGTAGACTAACAAGGTTACGCAGAAATTTGTTCTCAGCAAGTGTTAGAGGTGTCAAGTTGTCATATCCCCATATCTCAGCACCTTGAGGAAATATTAATTTTTATGGTCAATTATGTCCCCTATCGTAGACCCCAACGGCTCCATGTACGTGCTTCAAGTACATGTATGTTCCCTCCACTTTTAGCTATGAAGACGCAAATACATTTGCGTCCAACGTTAACATGTCCTTTTTCAGATCCACCCTGAATGGGTCGGATATTCCGCTCCTAAGTGTGCCTTGCCAACGTCTTTACATGGTGCACTTTTCACGTTTCCCCTGGCTCAGGCGAGTTAGGCCCTGATTTCTGTCATCGAGTCTTTTCCTGCCTTCTGTCTCCGGATGCTGCAGCCTGGACCTGCATCTGTATCCCTGACCTTTGTCTTACTCCCTGCGCGGCTAGCGGTGCCAGGCTCGGCCTGCTTGCCTGCCAAGACTGTATTTTGCCTTCAAGTTATCTGCTCCGCTCCTCGAAAATACATCCCTGGATAGTAGTTTAGGTAAACATCCTTCCCATCTGCAGAGCAAAGGGCCCGGCCTTTCTGTCTCCATGCAAGTAATTCATTGCTCCTGTTACCATGGTAGGCCCATGGCCCCCACACTACATGTAGACACGTAGACGCATATACACGCACTAGCAGTCAGTATAGAATAGCCTCTGCCCAAGAGACCTTTTCCTCTAGATAATACAGTTCTCCAAACACCCGATATTAGATATGATTTGGGATTAGGTTGTTCTGACACCCCAGACTTCTGTCTCCTCATGTAAGGCTAAATGTCAAGTCCCCTTCACCCTCCAGTTCCACGTCAATTGCACGTCATGCTGCTGCGCGCGCATCTCTGCCATGTATTTCTGCTGACACTGCAGGATTCTCTTATGGATCCACCCACTTGTGACACCTTTATGTGACGTTTCCAGTACACACCCTTGTGCACACCTTCTGTTCCGCCTTTTTCATTACGTATATGTTTTCTTATCTCTCCTCTCAGCTGTTACGCCTTCTGCATCCATCACCACTGTAATGCATTGACTATATATATGATATTCTGTCAATAAAGTATTGTCTATCCCTTCCTGAACCTTCGTGGTGATGGAATACGATTTGCCTGGTTCGAACCAATTCCTTTTTAAGGAATAAAACCCCTTTTAAAACCTCAGATGCCACGGACTCTGCCTCTTATTTTTTTCTGAGTTATTCTTATTGAACTTTACCGCATAAATTAAGTATAGGTAATTTAAATTTACCACAACCATATAGTGCCGAGCTTAGGGCTTTTGCCTCGTACACTTGGAGAGCTGGCTGGATAGGCTTAGTCAAGGATTTCTTATGCTCGATGAGTACTGCTCCCGCATTTTGGCGGAGTTCCGAGGCCGCCATTTCGACATTTTTCCCCCACATAATGTCCTTGGCCACATGTATGCCCAGATACACAAAATCTGACACCAATTCCACTTTTAGCCCATTCATAAAAAAATTCTGACAACTTATGCCCAACTACCCCGTTAATATATAATGAGAAGAGCGTGGGGGCCATGGCACAGCCCTGACGAACCCCCCGCTCCACAGGGAATTCAGGAGTGACTTGCCCATGCCCCCCCATTGGATTTTTGCATGATTTGTCTCGTGTAATCTCATAACTAGCGTGAGGATATCTGATGGCATTCCTAGCTTATTCAGTACATTCCAAAGCTTTGCCCGTGGCACTAAATCGAAAGCTGCACGCAAATCAATAAAAGCGGCATAGATACTACCTTTCCCTAATAATACAGTCTTCCAGTGCAATAGAATAAAACGAAAAATCTGATCAGTGGTGCTCGTTAATTTACGAAAACCGGCCTGAAATGGGGACAGAATGTTCTCTTCTTCAACCCAGTCTAAGAATTTGTCTAAGATCATTTTCCCAATCACCTTTTTTATTGTATCAATCAGGCTGATGGGCCTATAATTCCCAGCCTGCGTTTTATCACCCTTCTTATATATTGGGATTATTACGGCCCCTTGCCATGACCTTGGTACTAGGGCTCCCAGGGCCACAGCATTGGCCAACTACATGATATACCGATCCCAAGGCATTTTATTTTGCAGGAAGACATCCGCTGGAACCCCATCGGGTCCCGGTGCTTTTCCCCTTGAGACAGCTTTCAATGCCACTTTTACATCATTATTAGTAAAGGGTGGTTCTGAACTGAGGATATTATTTATCGGTTCCCTAAGCCTGTCTTCATGACTACATGCATATTGTGGGCCAAAGTGGTCTACCCAACTTTTCTGTGATACATAATTAACAGGGGGTTCAGGGCGGCCTCCTTTCCCCCACTTAACAATATTCCAAAAGAGTTTGGAATCCTTTAAGGTACTCGCTGATTTGAGGGCCTGCAATGGTCTTCGTCCCATAATTTCTTTGCCAAATAAGTGGTTTTCTTATAATTCTAATGCAAACAAAAGAAGGAGTATCCCCTACGTCAGGTTTTTGAAGAAAAAACTTTCGGAGGGTGAGTTGTTTGGCAAAAAAAGGAAAAAGTCAACCTTTTTGATAGGAAACCCCTCACTCACCACCTAGTGGTGACTTGCTTCATCATCGGGGTCCACCCTGGTGACCTAGCGTCACCAGGATGTGCTTCGACACCTGGGTTACAGTGGAGCAGGTTGTGACTGTATGTGCAAAAAGAGGTGTTAAAAATTGTCCTGGTTTAACTTAAATTCAATTTTTATTATAAAGTAATCAGAACAATGTTAAAAATTGCTGGCGAGATACTCCTTGATGAGTTACGGTCAAGGTATCTCTATATGTGTCTGAGTGGCTTGGTCGACATGTTTCTACCATCAGGGCAGTAGCCCGGTATTCTTCAGGACCAAAAACAGGTGGATGGGAGGTGTGTGCCCCCTAAAAGGCACACCCTGTCCTGATCCCCTGTAAACCAACTGGAAAAATAACCAGTGGTAGATGTGCTCTTTTAAAATAAAGAGAGCCGTCTGGTTGCAAAAAAAGGGAAAGAGACTTGTTATAAGCCTCTAGATTACTTCAACGGGCAGGGGGTAGGTTCTTTTAACCGCCAAACCAAGTTAGTTGGCGGGAGAGTTAAACGGCCATTCACCTACTCCTATCCTCCTCTGCTCGGCTAGTAACTCATCAAGGAGTATCTCGCCAGCAATTTTTAACATTGTTCTGATTACTTTATAATAAAATTTTACTTTATAAAAATTGAATTTAAGTTAAACCAGGACAATTTTTAACACCTCTTTTTGCACATACAGTCACAACCTGCTCCACTGTAACCCAGGTGTCGAAGCACATCCTGGTGACGCTAGGTCACCAGGGTGGACCCCGATGATGAAGCAAGTCACCACTAGGTGGTGAGTGAGGGGTTTCCTATCAAAAAGGTTGACTTTTTCCTTTTTTTGCCAAACAACTCACCCTCCGAAAGTTTTTTCTTCAAAAACCTGACGTAGGGGATACTCCTTCTTTTGTTTGCATTAATATTCCTATCAGGGGAAAAGGAGGTATCTCTTTTCACTTCCGAGTGATAATATCCCTTGCTCTCTCTTTTGATTTCAATTTCTTATAATTCTGCCTGGCCAGTCTTACAGCATTAGGGTCTCTTTTCTTTAGGGCTACACCTAGGGATGTTCTTGCCGCTCTACACACGTTATTATACCACCCCACTCTTATCGGGTGTATTTTTGTACCTGCTTTCTTTGGTACTTCCTTGATAAAGTGACCCCTTATGGTTTCAAAAAATTTCTCGTGGAGATTAGTAATTTGCCACAGATCATCCTCTACTCCCTGAACGCTAGCCATGGCAGTAATGGTTTTGTCCAATTCCTCGTTAATATTTACCAAAACCCTTTTTTGCATCATTACTAGTCCCCACCTTACCCGCCTCATGTCGTTTGTTGGGACAATCTCAAATAAAGCCTGCTCAACCCCATTCGGCCCCCCTTCCTCTCTCCTCCACAAACTATGGGTAGTGCATAGGGGGTTATGGTCACTCTCCTGTCTTGCCACCACATTCATGTTGTTAATGAGGTGCCAGATTGGCAGGTTGCAGATAACATAATCGATCCTACTTTTCGAGCGGCCATTATCAAAGGTGATTTCCCCTTGTCCATCGCTCGGAGTTCTACCATTCAATGCTCTGAGCCCTCTCTCACAGCATATCCCATTCATTTGGATAATGTTATCTGTCAATCTGTAGATTGGTTTTAACTCTAGATTAGGAACCCCCCACTGGGAATCCTCTTCATCTCCTGCACGCCAATCACCAGTTATAAGTGGCTCATAAGTCATATTTAAATCACCGGCAATGATTATGTTATTCTCGCTCGGCTGCGACCCTATCAGGGAATCCAGGGCCGCCAAAACCTGGGATTTAGCTCCCCCCGACCCTCGAACATATAAGTTATAAATGTCAAGGGCCCCCAGGGAGCCCAGTGATAGCCTAATCAGCTGAATGTCCCTATTCTTAGATGGTATCTCTATAACTCTATCAAAGAGGTCTTGACGTAACCATGTCGTTGACCCACCTTTCGGCCGACCCATCGGACCCTTAGTTGCAGGTATAAAAAAGTTCAAAAAACCCTGGAGAAACTGGGGATCACATGCCCAAGTCTCTTGAAAGAGACAAACGTCAAAACCATTTACAAAAGTAAGCCAATCTGGAGATTGTAATCTAGGGCATAGCCCGGCAATGTTCCAAGACATGATCTTCCCTCCCACCCCACTATCCGCTTGGTTTAACCCTGCAGAGTCTAGGTCAAGTGGTTTTAATCCAATCATCCTGGGTGGTACTTTTCCTAATCTTGAGACTAGATTAGGGGTAAAAAAAAACACTTCAGTAGTGGTACAAGACGCTTCATCGTTTACCAGATGTTCCGCCACAGGAGACTCATTACTAAACCCCTTGTCCATCAAAAGTCGATCTTTATCAGGATTCCTCGCTATTCCTAGAGGCTTACCCCCAAGACTACCCACTACTACCAATTCGGGGGAATTGTCACCAGCTGAGCTGTCGGGGTGGACATTAAGAGTCCCATCCTTGGTAATTCAATTCAGAAAAGGGGGTGGTGATGGACAGAGTATCTGAATTAAACAAAACACTCGTACCCAGTAAACAGATCAGGGCTTGATCCATCACCATTTTTTAGCTCACTGCACCATCCCAGCTCAGAACCTAGCTACATGCAAACTAGTCTGTCCCTGGCCCAGTGCATCATGGGAACAGGGCAGACCAAACTACCAAGCATATTCTTATACTGGAAAGGAAACAAGCTTCCGGGGACCGGTTTCTGGCATTACAGCCGTCTTCGGCCCGGCTTGCTTGAATCCTGATGGTGCAGTGAGCAAGGGACTCACATCTGAGCATACCCTTCCACGCTTATGGTGGACAAGACAATTCAGAAAAGGGGGTGGTGATGGACAGAGTATCTGAATTAAACAGAACACTCATACCCAGTCAACAGATCAGGGCTTGATCCATCACCATTTTTTAGCTCACTGCACCATCCCAGCTCAGAACCTGGCTACATGCAAACTAGTCTGTCCCTGGCCCAGTGCATCATGGGAACAGGGCAGACCAAACTACCAAGCCAATTCTTATACTGGAAAGGAAACAAGCTTCCAGGGACCGGTTTCTGGCATTACAGCCGTCTTCGGCCCGGCTTGCTTGAATCCTGATGGTGCAGTGAGCAAGGGACTCACATCTGAGCACACCCTTCCACGCTTATGGTGGACAAGACAATTCAGAAAAGGGGGTGGTGATGGACAGAGTATCTGAATTAAACAGAACACTCGTACCAAGTCAACAGATCAGGGCTTGATCCATCACCATTTTTTAGCTCACTGCACCATCCCAGCTCAGAACCTGGCTACATGCAAACTAGTCTGTCCCTGGCCCAGTGCCTAGTGGCCCACTACCAAGCCAATTCTTATACTGGAAAGGAAACAAGCTTCCGGGGACCGGTTTCTGGCATTACAGCTGTCCCCGGTAGCTTGTCTCCTTTCTGGTAAAGAATTGGCTTGGTAGTTTAGTCTGCCCTGTTCCCATGATGCACTGGGCCAGGGACAGACTGATTTGCATATAGCCAGGTTCTGAGCTGGGATGGTGCAGTGAGATAAATAACGGTGATGGATCAAGCCCTGATCTTTGGACTGGGTAAGAGTGGTCTGCTTAATTCAGACACTCTGTTCATCACCACCCCCTTTTCTGAATCGTTTTTGGCCACTATAGGTGTGGCAGGGTATACTCAGACATGAGTCCCTTTCTCACTGCACCATCAGGATTCAAGCAAGCCGGGCCGAAGACGGCAGAAATGCCAGAAACCGGTCCCCGGTAGCTTGTCTCCTTTCTGGTAAAGAATTGGCTTGGTAGTTTAGTCTGCCCTGTTCCCATGATGCACTGGGCCAGGGACAGACTGATTTGCATATAGCCAGGTTCTGAGCTGGGATGGTGCAGTGAGATAAATAACGGTGATGGATCAAGCCCTGATCTTTGGACTGGGTAAGAGTGGTCTGCTTAATTCAGACACTCTGTTCATCACCACCCCCTTTTCTGAATCGTTTTTGGCCACTATAGGTGTGGCAGGGTATACTCAGACATGAGTCCCTTTCTCACTGCACCATCAGGATTCAAGCAAGCCGGGCCGAAGACGGCTGAAATGCCAGAATCCGGTCCCCGGTAGCTTGTCTCCTTTCTGGTAAAGAATTGGCTTGGTAGTTTAGTCTGCCCTGTTCCCATGATGCACTGGGCCAGGGACAGACTGATTTGCATATAGCCAGGTTCTGAGCTGGGATGGTGCAGTGAGATAAATAACGGTGATGGATCAAGCCCTGATCTTTGGACTGGGTAAGAGTGGTCTGCTTAATTCAGACACTCTGTTCATCACCACCCCCTTTTCTGAATCGTTTTTGGCCACTATAGGTGTGGCAGGGTATACTCAGACATGAGTCCCTTTCTCACTGCACCATCAGGATTCAAGCAAGCCGGGCCGAAGGCGGCTGAAATGCCAGAAACCGGTCCCCGGTAGCTTGTCTCCTTTCTGGTAAAGAATTGGCTTGGTAGTTTAGTCTGCCCTGTTCCCATGATGCACTGGGCCAGGGACAGACTGATTTGCATATAGCCAGGTTCTGAGCTGGGATGGTGCAGTGAGATAAATAACGGTGATGGATCAAGCCCTGATCTTTGGACTGGGTAAGAGTGGTCTGCTTAATTCAGACACTCTGTTCATCACCACCCCCTTTTCTGAATCGTTTTTGGCCACTATAGGTGTGGCAGGGTATACTCAGACATGAGTCCCTTTCTCACTGCACCATCAGGATTCAAGCAAGCCGGGCCGAAGACGGCTGAAATGCCAGAAACCGGTCCCCGGTAGCTTGTCTCCTTTCTGGTAAAGAATTGGCTTGGTAGTTTAGTCTGCCCTGTTCCCATGATGCACTGGGCCAGGGACAGACTGATTTGCATATAGCCAGGTTCTGAGCTGGGATGGTGCAGTGAGATAAATAACGGTGATGGATCAAGCCCTGATCTTTGGACTGGGTAAGAGTGGTCTGCTTAATTCAGACACTCTGTTCATCACCACCCCCTTTTCTGAATCGTTTTTGGCCACTATAGGTGTGGCAGGGTATACTCAGACATGAGTCCCTTTCTCACTGCACCATCAGGATTCAAGCAAGCCGGGGCCGAAGACGGCTGAAATGCCAGAAACCGGTCCCCGGTAGCTTGTCTCCTTTCTGGTAAAGAATTGGCTTGGTAGTTTAGTCTGCCCTGTTCCCATGATGCACTGGGCCAGGGACAGACTGATTTGCATATAGCCAGGTTCTGAGCTGAGATGGTGCAGTGAGATAAATAACGGTGATGGATCAAGCCCTGATCTTTGGACTGGGTAAGAGTGGTCTGCTTAATTCAGACACTCTGTTCATCACCACCCCCTTTTCTGAATCGTTTTTGGCCACTATAGGTGTGGCAGGGTATACTCAGACATGAGTCCCTTTCTCACTGCACCATCAGGATTCAAGCAAGCCGGGCCGAAGACGGCTGAAATGCCAGAAACCGGTCCCCGGTAGCTTGTCTCCTTTCTGGTAAAGAATTGGCTTGGTAGTTTAGTCTGCCCTGTGCCCATGATGCACTGGGCCAGGGACAGACTGATTTGCATATAGCCAGGTTCTGAGCTGGGATGGTGCAGTGAGATAAATAACGGTGATGGATCAAGCCCTGATCTTTGGACTGGGTAAGAGTGGTCTGCTTAATTCAGACACACTGTTCATCACCACCCCCTTTTCTGAATCGTTTTTGGCCACTATAGGTGTGGCAGGGTATACTCAGACATGAGTCCCTTTCTCACTGCACCATCAGGATTCAAGCAAGCCGGGCCGAAGACGGCTGAAATGCCAGAAACCGGTCCCCGGTAGCTTGTCTCCTTTCTGGTAAAGAATTGGCTTGGTAGTTTAGTCTGCCCTGTTCCCATGATGCACTGGGCCAGGGACAGACTGATTTGCATATAGCCAGGTTCTGAGCTGGGATGGTGCAGTGAGATAAATAACGGTGATGGATCAAGCCCTGATCTTTGGACTGGGTAAGAGTGGTCTGCTTAATTCAGACACTCTGTTCATCACCACCCCCTTTTCTGAATCGTTTTTGGCCACTATAGGTGTGGCAGGGTATACTCAGACATGAGTCCCTTTCTCACTGCACCATCAGGATTCAAGCAAGCCGGGCCGAAGACGGCTGAAATGCCAGAAACCGGTCCCCGGTAGCTTGTCTCCTTTCTGGTAAAGAATTGGCTTGGTAGTTTAGTCTGCCCTGTTCCCATGATGCACTGGGCCAGGGACAGACTGATTTGCATATAGCCAGGTTCTGAGCTGGGATGGTGCAGTGAGATAAATAACGGTGATGGATCAAGCCCTGATCTTTGGACTGGGTAAGAGTGGTCTGCTTAATTCAGACACTCTGTTCATCACCACCCCCTTTTCTGAATCGTTTTTGGCCACTATAGGTGTGGCAGGGTATACTCAGACATGAGTCCCTTTCTCACTGCACCATCAGGATTCAAGCAAGCCGGGCCGAAGACGGCTGAAATGCCAGAAACCGGTCCCCGGTAGCTTGTCTCCTTTCTGGTAAAGAATTGGCTTGGTAGTTTAGTCTGCCCTGTGCCCATGATGCACTGGGCCAGGGACAGACTGATTTGCATATAGCCAGGTTCTGAGCTGGGATGGTGCAGTGAGATAAATAACGGTGATGGATCAAGCCCTGATCTTTGGACTGGGTAAGAGTGGTCTGCTTAATTCAGACACTCTGTTCATCACCACCCCCTTTTCTGAATCGTTTTTGGCCACTATAGGTGTGGCAGGGTATACTCAGACATGAGTCCCTTTCTCACTGCACCATCAGGATTCAAGCAAGCCGGGGCCGAAGACGGCTGAAATGCCAGAAACCGGTCCCCGGTAGCTTGTCTCCTTTCTGGTAAAGAATTGGCTTGGTAGTTTAGTCTGCCCTGTTCCCATGATGCACTGGGCCAGGGACAGACTGATTTGCATATAGCCAGGTTCTGAGCTGAGATGGTGCAGTGAGATAAATAACGGTGATGGATCAAGCCCTGATCTTTGGACTGGGTAAGAGTGGTCTGCTTAATTCAGACACTCTGTTCATCACCACCCCCTTTTCTGAATCGTTTTTGGCCACTATAGGTGTGGCAGGGTATACTCAGACATGAGTCCCTTTCTCACTGCACCATCAGGATTCAAGCAAGCCGGGCCGAAGACGGCTGAAATGCCAGAAACTGGTCCCCGGTAGCTTGTCTCCTTTCTGGTAAAGAATTGGCTTGGTAGTTTAGTCTGCCCTGTTCCCATGATGCACTGGGCCAGGGACAGACTGATTTGCATATGCCAGAAAGAGCTGCATATCGATTAGTTACCTCTACATGGAGATCATCCTCCTGCACACCCCACGTTGGTGCCAATGGCACAATCATCAATGGAGTGGCCCATCCCTGGTGTCCCCTATGAATGGGTGGCCTATAATTTAGCCCCTTTTCCCACCTGTTGCGATGATCTCTGTTGTGAGGACTGTAGAAAAAACCTAGGGGCAAGATGTTTATACCTGAGCCAATGGATCCCCCCCCAGATATTCTGCATCCCTAAGGATCCTCTCTACTACAAATCTGCAATTGAAATTTATCACAATACAGTCACCATTTTTTGTTTTCACAGACTTGCCCACCCATGAGACTCGACGAACCATAATGACATTGTGACCAACTCCTTTCCCTTCCCTGGTGTTATTGAGTAACCAGTGGGTCACTTTATTTTTTAACTGACTGTAGTCCTCTTTATGGCCTTCGACTAGAGGTGGTACATTGCCAAGAACTATCACCTGAGGCGTTGCCTGTGGGTGTAGATCAATGACACTAGTGATATCCTTGCCCTTGGCTTTAGTTAGCAGGGGGGTGGCAGATCTTACAGTCCTGATATTATCCTCTATACTGTTTGGTTTACTGACAACCCTCTGTTTGATGAAACTCCCTTCTTTAGGGCCCTGCATACCATTGGAGTTTCCCACATTTCCAACAGTTGGCGCCAGGTATTGGGGTAACGATGGGATTGCATTAGACTTGCTCTGCAGATTTTTAATCTCCATCTTCAGGGGGCTAACACAGAGACTTTTTAATAAGAGTGTATTCTCTGCAGTTTCCCGTTGGATTTTATCCAGGTTCTGGTTTATGACCTTCATTTGTTCTATCAGTGGGAGAACAAGTGATTTTATCAGTTATTTCACCTGAGTTAGAAGACCCCCTGGATCACTGGAACATTGCATGTCACATACAGGACCTTTTGGAGCATCACTAAAAATATTATTAGTTTGAACAGATGGTTGGACCAAAGGTCTATTATCTGGAGATTTACCATTTCTAGAGATTGTTTTTACTGGCTTATTAAAGATTTTTGCAATTTTTGGCTTACTACCTGTTTGATTGTCCCCAACCCTCTTCCTTTTTCCTACTTGCTTCTTGGGTTTTTCTAATGCTTGAACATTTGACAGCTCAACCCCCCTCGTTTGGGTTACAGCAATGGGGAGGGTAACCTCAGATGATACTGAACTATCTAGGAAGATAAGGGAGGAGGAAGCAGTATTATAACTTCCCTGACCTAAGCTTGGGCTTCTCAAACT
Organism: Lissotriton vulgaris; assembly: GCF_964263255.1. NCBI lineage: Eukaryota > Metazoa > Chordata > Amphibia > Caudata > Salamandridae > Lissotriton > Lissotriton vulgaris. Next base: position 1,399,915,927 of record NC_141685.1, on the reverse strand, counting down.
GATCCCGCTAGTTCTGGTCATGATGGATTTGTCTGGCGTGACGGCATTTTGGATATTGCCCAACGATGAGCGTTTGGAACTTAAGAGATCCAGCGATAATTGTTTTTCTGCGAGTACAATCTCTCGCTCTAGTACCACTGACGCTCGAGTAATAAAATTATCGAGCGTCCCTACTACGCTACCTCCTATTTGAATCCGTGACGCTTTTCTCCCATTCCCACATGGCAAAGCCATATTTGATGATTTATATCTTGGTTTACACCCCTTTGTTTGTGGACAGCTCTGTCACCCCCAATACGTGTAATACACCCAGATATACAATATACAAATGTTATAAAGTGTCCCAGATCCTTAGCCTTGTCTTGCCCTACATGTTAAAGGGGTGGCCCAGCCCAGCCTTCTCCGGCATGTGACGGCCTAGGATGGCCCGCCCTTTTCCCGGGCTTAGCCCGGCGCCGCCCGCGCGCGTCCCGCGACGCAGAGGGAGCCTTTCCTTTTACGTCGCCTCCAGGCGGGATAGTGGGCGGAAGTAGGAAGTTAGCCGCTATGCAGCCTGGGAGCTGTAGTCTCCCCCAACTGCGGCCGTGAGATGGTTTGAAGCGGCGACAGGGGAGACACACAGCTTAGGGCCCCCAGGTGCGGCAGAGTCAGCAGGAGCACAAGAGGTGTGTGGCAAGTCAGCTCCAAGCGTTCGTTCACCCCCAATAAATGCTAAAAATATATGTATGTGAGAACATAACATAAGAAAAAACTAGAATTAAATACATAACTGAAACCTCTAAAACAATTCCTCCATAGGAAAGCATGAGAGAGAGAGAAAACACTTGTAACATATCACTGTCATTATGTTAGTCCAAACTACAGCCAATCGGGCGCCAGCACCCTCTAGAACCTTCTCCTCAGAAGCTCAAGCCCTCAGATTTTCTACCGCACGTCGTGTGAAGGGAGTCTCCCTGAGCTCTTCTCAGTTTTTTCCTCAACTGCTTCTTGTTCCTGAACTTTCATCATGTCAAGTAAGAAGTCTTTATTCCGACCTGGCTCTTCTTGTGGGAAATTGCGTCTTTTTAAAGAGGACCCCCACAAGAAATGTATTTATTGTCTCTACCCTGAGCATGAAGTTGGCAGCTGCAAGTTTTGTAGAACCTTTTCTAACAAGACTCTAAAGGACAGAGAAGTCAGTCTCTTCCTTTGGCTCCAACGTCTTAAAGACAAAGATTCAGCTCTGTCTGATGCGGAGAGTTTTCAATCTGGACCCTCCTCTGCAGCCTCTAAGCGTGGTAGTGTGCAGGATATGCCTTCTCCTTTTCTAAAAAAAGAAGAAACTGGCCCTGCCTTTGGCCTCTGTGGTGTCCCCACCAGCACCTACTACTGCTGCGACCACAAGACCTGGCTCTCAGGCGTCTTCTGCTGCCTCACAGTGTGTTTCCACACCTAAACATGCTTCGTCGTCGATGGGAGCTTCTACGAGCGTTCCGACGACGAGATCTGCAGTGTCTACATCGTCGACGACACTGATGATGACGTCAGCTTTTATCTCGTCGACGACGGTTTCGTTGACAGCCTCTACGTCGACGAGAGTTTCATTGGCCTTTCAGACTCTCGTCGACGATTCCTATCACCTCATCGACGAAGAAACCAGCATCGCCGACAAAAGCCATCAGAAAGTCTTCGTCGTCGACTAAAGCCTCGTCGACGAGGGCTCCCTCTACAGGGGTGCCTACTGCGTCGACGACTTCGTCGCCGGCTTTGCCATCTAGAATACTTCCGTCGACGACGACTCCGTCGACGACGGCTTCGTCGACGAGCCTACCGTCGACGATGGATTCATCTAAGTCATTTTTATCGACGGTCATTTCAGCACCGTCTACGATAACGTCGACGGTGGCACCATCCTCCTTTGCCTCGTTGCCTCTAGTGCCTTTACCTTCTTCAGGTTCTGCATCTGTCGCCACCGATCTTTCACACCATCGCCGTCAAACGCCATGCCACCAGTTGTCTGCTCCAGATCCACGGCCTCCTTCACCTATGATTGCCACTACCTCTGAGCACGACTCGGACTCTGGTAATGATGTGGATGGCACTTTCGGGGGGGCCCACAGTCCGTCTGATCTAATCATCAAATATCAAGATTCCGGCACTGACGACGACTGCGGCGACCAGGAGTCTCAAGCTGAGGAACAGTTCATCCAAGTTCCAATGGCTACTTTGCCTTTGTCTTTGATTTCAAATCTCCAGCATATGCTGGACGACTACAACCGGCGTTTTCCACCAACGCCACAAGGTACTCCTAGACCATCACCTGCTGCGACTGCGACAGCTCCGCCATCTGTTCCGCCACCTTTGCCAACGACGCCTTCACCCCAGGTTCAAACGTCGGTCAAGATTCACACAACTGTGTATCCACAGGATGCGGATGATGAGGCGATTCCAGAACGGGAGGACGGAGAGGTCCACGATGATACGGATAATGATGATGCCGCAGCTGGCATGGCAGAGTGGGACGACTACCAAATGCAGACGCCCTCCCCTCCGCCAAGAGAATCTGGGGATTCCCCTCCAGTAGATATTGCCAGTTTTCATCTGTTGATGGATAGAGCATCTCGGCGCTTTAAATTACCAAGCACAGAGAGAGAGGACGACTGTTTCCTCTAGGATTTCAAGAATCAGCCTTTCAAACAAGTCCACACGATTCCAATAATCGATTTTATATGGAAGGAGGGAGTTAAGCTCATGCAGGCTCCGTATTCGTTACCTGCCCAAATGCTGCGCCTTGAGAAGAAATATAAGGCCCCAACTGGTTCACCAGCATGCCTGGTCTCCCATCCAAAGCCGGATTCGGTTGTAACTCAGGCAGCACAGCGTCGGACCTGTAATCCAGAGTCTCCAATCACCGCACCTCCAGATAGAGAAGGTCGGCGCCTAGACGCCATTGGACGTAAATTCTCCACCATGGCTTCCACTACAGTACGGGCGGCGAATGCCTTAGCCATCTTGGGCCGATACGACCGGCAGATGTGGTCGGACATATCTGCCCTAGTCAACCTCATCCCTGATGCTTCCAAAGCGGACGCTCTGCAAATCCTCCAAGATGGACAAAGAGCATCTGAAGAGATGATTGACTGCGCAGTCGATATTGCGGGCACTTGTTTCCGCCAGCTTGCCAGGGTTGGTTGAAGGCCACCTCCTTCCGGCAGGAAGTTCAATCTAGGATCCTTGATATGCCATATGATGGTGAATCGCTGTTTGGGTCACACATAGGCGAATCTCTAGAGTCCATTAGGAAGGACACTGATACGGCTAAATCACTGGGCACTTTGCAATTTCGGAAGCAGCCATTTCGGGGTGGACGCGGCTCTGTGAGAAGTTGGCCTGATATATGATGCTCACTAGTTCTAGTGATCACCGTGTACCATTCCAAACAACCCTTATAGTGATTGGTTGTAAGTCAACCTTATAGACCAGCTATCCTAATGTTAGCATGGACAGAGAAGTCTTAGGCTAAACTCTTTTGGCATGTGAAGCCAGCTGTTTTACCACATATAACCCCTTGAATACCAGATGAAAGGACACCACACAGGTTGTTATGAAAATAAACAATATATTTATTACTAACAAATACCTTTGAACTCTTTATGAGATCCGAGGGCTAAGCACTTAACAATACTCTTCAGAAAAATACAATAAGTCGCACAAATTACAATGGTGCACTAGTGGAACGGCAAACCATATACTAAGTAAATGGTATAAGTAGAACGATAGAAGAAATGAGGATGCCCAGAGGCTGTGGAATCGCTGGGGCTACACTACCCTAACCTTAGGTAAGGAGCAGGAGGCCCACGGGACGCGTGTGCAGTGTTAGAACACACACGTGTGTTTCAATGCAAAGTCGATGGGTATGAACAATTTACAAAATAGGTGAGTAAGGACAGATCCGACTGGTTGAGACCGAAACTACAGGATACCTGGACACTAGGAGAGTCAATCTACCTATGAGCACCAAAATGCTCTCGTTACCTCACCCACCGGTTGCGGGTACATAGGTGTGAAAGTGTGTCTGGTTTCCGCGTTGAAGTCAATGGAGCCTTGGAGAAAGCTGCTGCAGGCGACTAGGAGGAAGATGTCCGGAGTGATCCAAGGGCGGATCGAAGAAGATGGAGACCTGAAAGCAGAGGGGAGAATGTTCAAAGTCACTAGCCAGTGACCGGAGTGGAACCAGGAAGGAACCAGATGATGTCGTCGTGATCAGGTGAAGAGGTGTCACTTGACTCTGCAGCCACTGGAACCAGGAGGCGTCTTCGACGACCAGGATGGAGGCACGATCTGGCCCACGCAGGCTCTCGCTGTCGGCGGTGGTTGTTCCAGGATCGGAGTCAACAGGCCTTGGCAAATGCAACCCACGCGGCAAGTGAAGATGCCGTCTGGTGCGGACCAGGAGGGTCCGGGGTGCTTCTCTTTTGGAAGGAAGCAAGGGCCAGTCTGGAGCAACCAGACCAGCGGTGTAGATTTCAAGGTTCGTTGTCTAGGAGGCCACTAGCCAGCCGGCAAGTGACCAGACAACGCGTCGAGTAGCAATCAAGCAGAAGGGCCCCACGCAGATCTCGTGGATGCTGGAGGGCTGGTCTTCGGTGCAGGAGCTGCTCGGGGCTGGGGCTTCTCAATCCCCAAAGCACTTTCTCGAGGGTGCCTCAGAGTTCGTGCTGGAAGCGAAGCGAAGTGCAGTTCTTCAAAGATGGCCGGTCCCACGTGTCGCGCCGCACCCACGGGTCTCAGCTATGCTGCAGATGTGGGTAGAGGTCGGAGAGGTCTGGGAGTCCGGGTCTCGTCGAGCTCTGAGGTCTAGTTCCGGCAGGAAGGACGACAAAGTTAACCGCTAGGACGCTTGATGGTGCCTGCTTGTGCAGGGTGGTCACTCGTTGGCCACAAGGGAGATTTCTTCAGTCTTCTGTGGAGCAGAACGTCGAAGTCCAGAGTATCTTCTTGTAAAGTTGTTCAGGATAATCTAATTTGGAATGGGACCAGCTCCTACCTTGATTCTGCTAAATGGGGCTGTACTAGCGACTAGGTCCCTCCCATGGGTGGGACCAGGAAGGGGGGTGGTTACACCCCCTATCCTTTGTCCGGTTTCGCGCCAGAGCTGGGGCTGGAGTGCCCCAGCAACTGGTTTGAACCGGGGTATGCACAGGGACACCTTGTGTGCCCCAGGCATGTCTCATTCCTTTCAGCCCTGCCTATCTGGATACACAAAGTCCTGTCTGGGTTGGTGCTGGCACCTCCCCAGGCAGCAAACCCTTTGTCCAGGCCTCCCTCGCTGGAAGGACTCCCAGCAGCAGGAGGTCAGACTTGTGTCTGTGGCAGCAGCATCCATTTTGTGATGCTGAGGCTCGAGTTAACTTTAACTGGGGTTACAGTTACATACATGTCTTATCCCTCTAGAAGGGTGGAATGCTACCCCCGTCGCCAGAACTGCCGAGGGGGTAGTATTCCAAAGTGTATGACACCTTACACGACATGTTTCGATAATGCTATGCCAAAGTTAGCAATAACCGCGAGAATTATAATGCACTTAAGAGTATATGGTATAGCGTTATCATGGAACAGCTATAAGGACATGGTTCCGAAAGCTGCAGACAGGCTCAGCTCATGCTAGAGCACCATCTCACATAATTCCAAGCACTCTGCCTTCATGATTGATAAGGCCTGCCATAGGAGTGACTTATAGGAGTATATGTGTCCATTTTGGGGTTAGATATAGGTATACTATATCTACAGCAAAGGGTGATTACACCACCTTGCCCCAGCTGTGTTACCAGCCAGTTGTGTCTGTTTAGATGGCCAGCCAAGGGTGGCATGATGTATGCTGCAGCCTCTGGTAGGCCTTGGGTGCACTTATGCCCTGGGTACCTATGGTACACTGTACAAGGACTTACAAGAGTGACCCAATACCAATTGGTAAATGCACCTAAAGTACATGAGTGTCAATTTAGAGAGAGAACAGCTAGGCTGTGGGTATGATTAGCAGGCCCACAGCCAAGGAAAGTCGTAAACAAGTGAAGCAAAAAGCAAAAATCTGGGGTGACCATAGGATTGCAGACCCTACTCTCCTACATAACCCCCCCCCCCCCCCCCCAAAAAAAAACTTAGGGACATTAAACTAACCTTGACCAGGTGAGTCCTCCTGTTCTAAGTGGAAATACCTGGAGAGCCCATCTGCATTGCTCTGGTCAGTACCAGGTCTGTGTTCTACTGTAAAGTCCATCCCCTGTAGCAAAATGGACCACCTAAGAAGTTTGGGGTTTTCACCCTTCATTTGATTTAGCCACAAGAGGGGCTTATGGTCTGTCTGAAGTTTGAAGTGAGTTCCAAACAAGTATGGCCTCAACTTCTTCAGGGCCCAAACCACAGCAAAGGCCTCCCTCTCAATAGCTGACCAACGTTTCTCTCTAGGGGGCAGCCTTCTACTTATAAAAGCAATGGGCTGGTCATGACCATCATTATTCGGCTGAGCAAGAACAGCTCCCACACCCAACTCAGAAGCATCTGTTTGGACAATGAAGGTTTTGGAGTAGTCTGGACTCTTGAGAATAGGGGCAGTACACATGGCCTGCTTCAGGTCATCGTATGCCTTTTGACAGCTAACTGTCCACTGAACTTTCTTTGGCATTTTCTTGCTTGTCAGGTCATTAAGTGGTGTCACAATGGACCCATAATTTCTGACAAATTTCCTATAGTAACCAGACAGGCCAAAGAAAGCTCTGACCTGTGTCTGGGTGGTTGGAGGAGCCCAGTCCTTTATGGCCTGTATCTTGCTCTCCAATGGTTGAACCTGGACTCCACCTACAAGGTGGCCCAGGTACACAACCTGACTCTGCCCTATCTGGCTCTTGGTGGCCTTGATAGTGAGGCCTGCCTTCTGCAGGGCCTCCAAAACTTTCCTCGGGTGGATCAGGTGATCCTCCCAGGTGGAGCTGAAGACAGCAATATCATCTAGATATGCTGCACAAAAGTCATCCAACCCAGTGAGAACTTGGTTCACCAACCTTTGAAAAGTGGCAGGTGCATTTTTCAAACCAAAGGGCATCACCACAAATTGGTAATGACCTCCTGGGGTAGAAAATGCTGTTTTTGCCTTAGCCTCCTCGGCTAACCTGATTTGCCAATAACCAGCTGTCAGGTCAAATGTACTCAAGAATTTGGCAGAAGCCAATTTATCTATGAGTTCATCTGCCCTAGGTATTGGATGGGCATCTGTTTTAGTAACAGCATTGAGACCCCCGTAGTCTACGCAAAACCTCATCTCTCTCTTACCATCCTGGGTGTGAGGCTTTGGCACTAGAACTACAGGACTAGCCCAAGGGCTTTCTGAGGGTTCAATGACTCCCAATTCCAACATCTTCTGTACTTCTTTCTTTATACAGTCCCTGACGTGGTCTGGTTGCCTGTAGATTTTACTCTTTATAGGCAGACTGTCACCAGTGTCCACCTCATGGGTGCACCAGTTTATCTGACTGGGGGTCAGAGAGAACATATGTCTGAAGGATTGAAGAACCTGTTTGCAATCCTTCTGTTGATGTTCAGAGAGGCTGTCAGAAAAGACCACACCATCTACTGACCCATCATCAGGGTTCTGAGTGAGCAGGTCTGGGAGAGGGTCACTCTCTTCCTCCTGTCCCTCATCTGTGGCCATGAGCAAGCCCATGTCCGCCCTGTCAACATATGCCTTGAGCCTGTTAACATGAAGCTCCCTGTGGGGGCTCCTGGGAGTTCCAAGGTCCACCAGGTAGGTGACTTCTCCCTTTTGCTCAATGATGGTGTGGGGTCCAGACCATTTGTCTTGGAGAGCTGCTGGAGCCACTGGCTCCAACACCCACACTGTCTGTCCTGGCTGGTAAACAGGTAGGACAGCCTTTTGGTCATGCCAAGCTTTTTGAAGTTCTTGGCTGGCCTCAAGGTTTTTGGTTGCTTTCTCCATGTACTCTGCCATCCTGGAGCGGAGAAACAAGTACATAGTCCACTATGTCAAGCTTAGGCTTTTTGAGAGGTAACTCCCATCCTTCCTTCACAAGATATAGGGGTCCTCTTACAGGATGCCCAAACAGAAGCTCAAAAGGGCTGTAGCCAACCCCCTTCTGTGGGAACTCTCTGTAAGCAAACAGAAGACAGGGTAAAAGGATGTCCCATCTTCACCTAAGCTTTTGAGGTAACCCTTTTATCATATTTATTTCAGGGTCTTGTTGAATCTCTCCACAAGCCCATTGCACTGTGGGTGATAGGGTGTGGTAAATTTGTAATTTACACCACAATCCTTCCACATTGCAGTCAAGTATCCTGACATGAAGTTTGCACCTCTGTCAGAGACAACCTCCTTAGGAACCCCGACTCTGGAGAAAACTCCCAAGTAGGGCCCTGGCCACAACAAGAGCTGTAGTGGTCCTAAGGGGAATAGCTTCTGGATACCTGGTGGCATGATCCACTACCACCAGTATAAATCTGTGCCCAGATGCTGTTGGGGGGGTCCATTGTTCCAACAATATCAATCCCCACTCTTTCAAAGGGTACCCCCACCACTGGTAGTGGTATAAGGGGAGCATTTGTTGTGCCACCTGATTTGCAACTGTCTTGACAGGTGACACAGGAGCGACAAAACTCTTTTGTGTCCTCAGACATGTGTGGCCAGTGAAAGTGAGGGACAACCCTGTCCCAAGTCTTGTTCTGGCCTAAGAGCCCTTCAAGGGGAATCTCATGGGCTAAGGTAAGAAGGAAATCTCTAAGAGACAAGGGGATGGCCAGCCTCCTGGTAGCACCAGGCTTGGGGTCTCTTGCCTCAGAGTATAGGAGTCCTTCATCCCAGTACACCTTGTGGGTACCTGTAGCATTCCCTGCAGCCTCAGCAGCAGCTTGTTGTCTGAGGGGTTCAAGGGAGGAACAGTCTAACTGTGCCTGCCTGAAGTCTGCCCTGGAAGGTCCCCCTGTCCTAAGAAACTCAACCTGTTCAGGTTCAAGTTCTTCTCGGACAGTTTCTTCTGGGGTCTTTTGGTCAGCCTCCTGAGAGGGCTGATCCTCCACCTGAGGCAGGGGGGAAGGCACTGCCTTAACCCTACTGCTCTTCCTCTTGGGTAGTGCCTGGTCCATTTTTCCAGGATCCAGCACCTGTTCAGCTGGGCATTTTCTGGCCTGTGACCTGGTCACAGCAAGGACATGTGCTGACAAACCTAACATTTCCACATGAGTCCTATACTCCACTTCTGACCATAAGGAGGATTCCAAATCATTGCCCAAAAGACATTCCACTGGGAGGTCTGAACTAACTACAACCCTTTTGAGGCCAGTTACCCCTCCCCAGGAGAAGTTTACAACTGCCATACTGTGGTTGGTAGTGACGTTGCTAGCATTGGTCACTAGGTAGTCTGAACCTAGTATGATCTGATCAGGGTCCACAAAGGCTGGTGTCACCATAGTGACATTGGCACATGTGTCCCTGTAGGCCTGAGACATTTTTCCATTGATCAAAGGCGTTTGCCTGTACTTGCCCAGAGTACTGGGACTTACAGTAGGGGTCATATCCATGTCCCCACTACAAACAAGAACAGCCTGAGTAGGTATTCTGACTAAGTCAGAACCCACCTCAGTTCCCAGGGTTAACCCAACTATAGCCTTGGGGGGTACACTACCACTACTAACTGTACTAGGGGGTGCAGGTGCCTTAGGGGCAGTAGTGGTAGAATCTGAGCATTTCTTGGTGCACTCACTAAACCAGTGAGTCTTACATTTACAGTATTGGCACCATGGTTTCTTCTGACCATCATTCTTCTTCTTTTGGGAATTTTGGGACCCACCCTCTTTAATTGTTGGGGCCCTGTTAAAGACTTCTGGTCATTTTGTTGATTCTGATTACTACTCTTTTGGTCTGCTTTCTTCTGGCCACCACCCTGGTTCTGGTTCTGCTGCTTAACCCTGGTTCTGACCCATCTGTCTGCCTTCTTTCCCAATTCTTGGGGAGAGGTCAGATCTGAGTCAATCAGGTGCTGATGCAACAACTGGTTCTGACAATTATTTAAGATTTGTTCTCTCATTATCAGATTGTACAATCCTGTATAATCAGTAACTTTACTTCCCAGTAACCAGCCTTCCAAAGCCATAGTGGCACAATCAACAAAGTCAGTCCAATCCTAAGCCTGAGTTTTCTGGGTGTCTCTGAACATCAACCTGTACTGTTCAGTTGTTAAACCAAACCCATCAATCAGTGCATTTTTCAGGACTTTGTAGTCATTAGCATCCTCATCTCTAACAGTGAGGAGCTTATCTCTGCCTTTACCTTCAAAGGAGAGCCACAATATAGCTGCCCACCGACCCTGGGGTACCTGCTGTAATTTGCAGGCCCTCTCCAGAGCAGTCACCATTTGTGGATGTCATCCCCTGTCTTATAGGTGGGCACTATTTTACTCAGGTGTCTATTATCAGAACTCCTGTCTTTATCCCTAGGGATACTGCTGCCACCAGTGGGTTCTATCCGACTCATTTTCCGCTCTCTGGCAAAAGCAAGTTTCTCCTTGGCAAGGGCAAGCTCTTCCCTTTGGATCCTCAGATTAACTTCCTTCATCTTTGCCTCGTGCTCTCTCCTCTGAGGGGAAGTCATCCCCCTCTGAGCAGATGCATGAGAGACATGGGATTAAATAGAATTGTTAGAGTCTCTGGACTGAGACCTACCTCTTCTATCCCCAAGGTTAGGCCTGCTTGTGGCTAGGTCTGGGGCTCCCCCAAACCCATCCCCATGTAGGCTTAAGTTGGCCCTTGTAAGTCTGCTGACTAAAGCTTGGCCATTGTCTACCTCTCCATCAGATGAGTTACCATCTTCCCTACCATCTACATTTTCTGTTTCAGGGAGGTTAGAGTCATCTTCTAAGGAGGGTATGCTTCCATCTGCTGGGTCTGAGGGGCCTAGGTTTGAGGCCCTTCTGGCATCATAGGTCTCCAAGAGTCCTAACAGAAAAGGAAGGGTAGGGTTGGAACCCTGTTTCAGTTTCCTGGAGGTACACAATTGTCTCATCTCCTGGAAACTGAGTGCTGCATATCTGGAAAGGACCTGTGGAGGGTCACTAATCACAAGGGGAGTCACTGTGGCCTCTCCTGTGATAGACATGCTTTCAAGTGAGGTGTGGTGTGTGCACCTACCTACACTATGGGTTTTCCTACTGATCCCTTGCTAAGAGTTGTAGTCAGGGTGTGCTAGGCCCTTTCTACTACAACAGCTGGTTCAGTAAAACTCAGTGTTTCTAAGCTTGTTATATGTACCTATGGTACCTTATGTGATCTTTCAAATGATATCTCAAGATTATATTTGGTAAAAACAAAAGCAAGCTCAAATCCCAACCACTGCACACCAATGTGAGAAGTTGGCTTGATATATGATGCTCACTAGTTCTAGTGATCACCTTGTATCAGTCCAAACAACCCTTACGGTGATTGGTTGTAAGTCAACCTTATAGACCAGCTATCCTAATGGTAGCATGGACAGAGCAGTCTTAGGCAAAACTCTTTTGGCATGTGAAGCCAGCTGTTTTACCACATATAACCCCTTGAATACCAGATGAAAGGACACCACACAGGTTGTTATGAAAATAAACAATATATTTATTACTAACAAACACCTCTGAACTCTTTATGAGATCCGAGGGCTAAGCACATAACAATACTCTTCAGAAAAATACAATAAGTCGCACAAATTACAATGGTGCCCTAGGGGCATGGCAAACCATATACTAAGTAAATGGTATAAGTAGAACGATAGAAGAAATGAGGATGCCCAGAGGCTGTAGAATCGCTGGGGCTACACTACCCTAACCGTAGGTAAGGAGCAGGAGGCCCACGGGACGCGTGTGCAGTGTTAGAACACACACGCGGGTTTCAATGCAAAGTCAATGGGCATGAACAATTTACAAAATAGGTGAGTAAGGACATTTCCGACTGGTTGAGACTGAAACTACATGATACCTGGACACTAGGAGAGTGAGCACCGAATTGCTCTCGTTACCTCACCCACGGGCTGCGGGTGCATAGGTGTGAAAGTGTGTTGGGTCTCCGTGTTGAAGTCAATGGAGCCTTGGAGAATGATGCTGCAGGTGACCAGGAGGAAGATGTCCGGAGTGATCCAAGGGCGGATCGAAGAAGATGGAGACCTGAAAGCAGAGGGGACAATTTTCAAAGTCACTAGCCAGTGACCGGAGTGGAACCAGGAAGGAACCAGATGATGTTGTCGCGATCAGATGAAGAGGTGACGCTGGACTCTGCAGCCACGGGAACCAGGAGGCGTCTTCGACGACCAGGATGGAGGCACGAGCTGTTCCACGCAGGCTCTTGCTGTTGGCGGTGTCTGTTCCAGGATCGGAGTCAACAGGCCTTGGCAAATGCAACCCACGCGGCAAGTGAAGATGGCGTCTGGTGCGGACCAGGAGGGTCCGGGGTGCTTCTCTTATGGAAGGAAGCAAGGGCCAGTCTGGAGCAACCAGACCAGCGGTGTAGATTTCAAGGTTCGTCGTCTAGGAGGCCACTAGCCAGCTGGCAAGTGACCAGACAACGCGTCGAGTAGCAATCACGCAGAAGTTCCCCACGCAGATCTCGTGGATGCTGGAGGGCTGGTCTTCGGTGCAGGAGCTGCGCGTGGCTCGGGCTTCTCAATCCCCAAAGCACTTTCTCGAGGGTGCCTCAGAGGTCGTGCTGGAAGCGAAGTGCAGGTTCGAGGCATGAGGGCTGCTGAATTCATATCTGTGCATAGTTCGACGCCTAGTGTTGGGTCCGGATGATTGCACATTGTTGTACTGGAAGAGTCTTCGAAGTATCACGAGATAGGTGGCTCCTCCCCTGGACTACAGTGCGCATGGGCATCCTTTCCATCCCCAGATTGTCTTTTTTCCGCCTTTGGGTTTGGATGTCTAATCTCTTACTCCAGTTACTTAACTTGTACTCTTTCTGTTCCTAAGGCCAAAAGGCCTTCTTAGCGTCGGTATTGTATCGATCGGTGCCTGGCCCTTTCGGTTCTTCGATAGGCGTCGAAAAAAGATTCTCTCGACGACTCAGGCCCAGACTACATCGACGATGGAACGGACCCCGTTTAAGCGGTGTCCTGTGTGTAATTCAAAATATTCGAACTTAGATGTGCACCCAGTGTGCAACACCTGTTTGTCCCCCGACCACGACTAGTCAAAATGTTTCGCCTGCTCGAGGTTCCGATCAAAGAAGACTATTAAACTTCGACGCGCGGCGAGGCAGTCGGCCCAACAGTCGGCTCCAGCACCTGCAAACATCTTCGATGCCGGGGACGAGGAACTCTTCCAAGATGAGGATGAGGCGGAAGATGACGTTCCCGAAGAAATGTCGGAACCGGCGTCGGAGCAAGACTCCAATTTCGAAGTGGACGAGCCAGACGAGGAGTTCGGCCACGACCAGGATGTCGTCAAGGTAGGGGACGACGATCAGGCCCTTGTGGCCGTTGATGACGATTCCGGTGGTGAACAGAGTCCGCCCGCAGTTCCAGGGCCTATCATTGACATTCAGCCCGCTCCGGCTCTGGTCGAGGCATCGCCGAAAGGCCTTAGTCAAGATCCATCCTTTCGGTCTACAGCCCCGCAACATAGCCAGGCTAAGACCCTTTTAAAGGAGCCATCGGTCGATTCCGTGAAATCGAAACCGAAACAGACGGAGACGAAATCGAAACCGAAACTACTCAAAATGGTGGTCGGTTCGACGTCGACGCACGCCTCGAAGGTTGTCATCGAGCCTTCGACGCCGAAGATGCCCGTCGGCGCCAAGACTGGGACTCCGAAGCAGGGCTCTGCCACCAAGACCGTCGCCTCAAAGGCCTCGGCGCCGGTGCCTGCGTCCACTACCAAGCCTAGCGAGAAGGGCAAGGGACTTCCGTTCTGGAAAGGTCTCCAGCCACCCCTCTCGGGACTCAAGGCTGGGCTGGCGAAGAGGGTCGAAGCCACGGCCAAGGACGCCCCGAAATTATCGTCGACGCCCAAAGACGGAGGCGCACCGCGCAAGGAGGTCGATTCGACGCGCTCAAGCGAGCGGCCTACTCAGGCGTCGAAGAAACACGAAGCCGGCGTTTCCGGTTCGAAGCAGGCTGAATCGACGCCACTGAAGTTTGGCCTTCCGCCCACTGCCCGTCCAAAGACTCAAGAGGCCTCCAAGGTGGCGAAGGTGTCCTCGCATGCACAGGTCGTCTATCATGAGCCTTCTTACGACAACCAAACGAAACTGTTTATTGACTCGGAGTCGGGCAGGCTTACCGTTCACAAGCGGAAAATCACGCCTGAACATCTTTTGGAGGGTTACAAAATTCCCCTCAAAAAGAAGATGGCCTCCGGCACCTCTCCGGTTCTTGTTGAACCTCTTCAGGACTACTCGCACCATACTGTTCATTCTCCAACACAAAGTGAGGAAGACTTAACTGCGGACTATAGCCAAATGGGCTTCTCTTACAATACTGACACTGATCAGGATGTCTCAAATCAATGGTCAGGGGCAGCGGATCAAGGCGATGACCCTGATGACCCCCATACCGCCCCAGACTCTCAGTCCTACAATGTCAAACAATCTCCAACTGAGGACACTGCAGCGTTCAATGCATTGATAGAGCGAGCAGCCCTCAATCATGACGTCGAAATGTATGCTGAGCCAGTGGATGAAGACTTCTTATTCGACACCTTCTCCACATCTGAACGCTCCACCAAGACTCTGCCCATGCTTAAGGGGGTCCTCAAACATGACACGGCCATTTTCAAGGAGCCAACAAAAGCCAGGGTTATCAATCCACGGATCGACAAGAAATACAGGCCTGCTCCAATGGACCCCACCTACATCAAAGAACAGCTCCCCTTGGACTCCCTTGTGGTGGCTAACGCGGGCAAAAGGGCTAACTCTCAATAAACGGGAGACGCTCCCCCTCCGGACAAAGAGTCCAAAATCTTTGAGGCGTCTGGGAAGCGGGTGGCAGCGCAGGCCGCTAACACTTGGAGAATAGCCAATACACAGGCCCTGTTGGCTAGGTACGACAGGGCGCACTACGACACCCTAGAACAATTAATGCAGCACATGCCTGATATGTACAGAGAGGCTGCGGAAATGGTTATACAAGAGGGTAAACTGATCTCCAATGCGTCCATCAAGTGCGCACTGGACGCAGCAGACACTGCAGCAAGGGCAATCAATACTAGCGTGATGCTGCGACGCCACGCATGGCTGCGCATCTCTGGGTTTAAACCCGAGATCCAAACTACTCTTCTCAATCAGCCGGTTAATCCGGACTTCCTGTTTGGACCCGATGTTGACACAACACTCGAAAAAATGAAAAAAGACACTGAGACGGCAAAGTCCATGGGGACTCTCCAGTCACAGCAGTTTCAGAGCGGTTCCTTTCGTCGCTCCGGTAACAGGGGAGCAACAAGAGGACAAGCTCTACAGCACTCCCTGTACGCCAAGGGCAACACGCAGTCTGCATACACTAAAAACACCAGAGGTGGATACCGTGGGAACAGCGCCAAAGGGAGAGGCCGTGGCAATAACAACGCCAGGTCCTCCACTCCCAAAAAACAGTGACTTCTTGTCACTGCCCCCCGACCGTCTGACACCTGTCGGGGGGAGACTTCAGCAGTTCCTGCCACTCTGGGAAAACATCACAACAGACAGGTGGGTGAGACAACTTATCCGTTACGGCTATTGTCTAGAACTGACCTCCACCCCCCCAACATACCCCCAAGAAACCGTCCTATGTCCGCAGAGCACTCGCACTTATTGCAGCAAGAAGTCCTCTCCATGCTGCAAAAAGGAGCCATAGAACTGGTGCCTGCCGAAGAAAGGGGTGCAGGGGTGTACTCCCTGTACTTCTTGATTCCAAAGAAGGACGGGTCCCTAAGGCCCATTCTATACCTCAGACCCCTCAACCAATACATCCTCTCGGAGCACTTTCACATGCTAACTTTACAACAAGTCCTGCCGCTGCTCCGTCAGGGCGACTTCCTAGCCACCCTGGACCTCAAGGATGCGTATTTCCACATTCCCATTCACGCGAGTCACAAAAAGTATCTCAGGTTCACAGTCAACGGTCAGCATTACCAATTCAAAGTCCTGCCATTCGGGGTCACTACCGCTCCCAGGGTTTTCACCAAGTGCTTGGCAACTGTGGCAGCGCACTTGCGCAGGGAAGGTATTCACGTGTATCCCTACCTGGACGACTGGCTCGTCCAGGCAAGGTCTGCCATACAGTGCGGCCACGACATGTCGCGGACCATTCACCTCCTTCACAGTCTAGGGTTCTCTCTCAACTACGCAAAATCTCACCTGCAGCCAGCCCATGTGCAACAGTACCTGGGGGCGTCAATAAACACCCAGTCGGCCATGGCGCAGCCGGCCGCAGCCAGGGTCAACAGCATGCAAGCGCTCATCCGGAGGTTCCGACCTCAGCAATCCCTCCCAGCACAGGTTTTCATGCAACTGATCGGCATGATGGCATCCTGCATATTCATAGTCCCGCACGCGAGGCTGCACATGCAACCCCTCCAAGAATGCTTAGCCCGTCAGTGGAACCAGGCTCATAGACATCTAAAAGACCTGGGGCCCGATGTAGGTAAATATTTTTTACCACTTCATAAATACCGATTCATACCGAATCGGTATTTAAGAAGTGGTAAAAAAGAGAAGGGCAGATGTAGGTAATATTATTTTAAAAATTACCGAATCGGAAGGAATCGGTATTTACCGATTCGGTAAATACCGATTCGGTAATGCCCATTGATTCCTATGGGCTTCAATGCCCATAGGAATCAATGGGCATTACCGAATCGGTATTTACCAATTCAGTAATTACCGATTTCTGCAAGGGTGCAGGGGGTGTCACTTTGACACCCTCTAGCACCCCCAATACTGGCTTGTGTGCCATGTGGCACACAGACATGCCCTAAGGGCATGTCTGTCTGTCACATGGCATAGGTGTGCAGGCACACATGTGCATGCACACCTGGATTCGGTATTTTAACACCCAATTAGATTGGGTGTTAAAATACCGAATCTGAAGGGCCTGTGGGACTGAAAGTAGTCCCACCTACATCCCGAATTAAAAAAATCGGTAAACTTACCGATTCGGTATTTTTCCGATTCGGTAATTTTACCGAATTGGTAAAATACCGAATCGGACAAAAAAAGGTCCCCTACATCTCAGTAGGCCAAATACCGGTCGAAAACGGCCGAAATCGGCCGTTTCCGACCGGTATTTGGTACCTACATCGGGCCCCTAGTGTTGGTGACCGGTCGTGCTTACAACTCTCTGCATTGGTGGAACCCACAAAACCTTCGCAGGGGACGACCGTTCCAGGAGCCTGTCCCACAAATAGTGCTAACGACGGACGCATCTCTCCAGGGTTGGGGGGCGCATGTCCTCCACTACACGGTGCAGGGGCTATGGACTGCACAACAGCAGAGGATGCATATCAATGTGTTGGAACTCATGGCGATCTTCATGGCACTGAGAGCATTCAAGTTGCACCTGTGCAACAAGGTCGTGTTAGTCCGGACGGACAACATGACCGCCATGTATTACATCCAGAAGCAGGGGGGCATGCACTCCCCGCAGCTGTCTCACCTAGCCCAGAGCATATGGAAGTGGGCCATTCAGAGGAACATCTTCCTCATGGCGGAGCATCTCCCAGGTGTCAACAACCAGATGGCGGACCTGCTCAGCAGGCACAGTCATCAGATGCACGATGCACCCGTCGGTTCTCCATCCGTACTTCCAGCAGTGGGGTCATCCAGACATCGACCTGTTCGCCACAAGCGAGAACGCAAAATGCCCAAACTTCGCCGCCAGGTTCCCACACCCGCAGTCTCAGGGCAATGCGATATGGATGAACTGGTCAGGCAGATTTGCGTACGCTTTTCCGCCAGCCCCCCTCATACCTCTGGTGGCGTGCAAACTGCGACAGCACTCCATGACACTCATCCTGGTTGCTCCAATGTGGGCACGGCAAGCTTGGTACACCACGTTCCTGGAACTTTCAGTGGTGCCTCACCAGCGGCTGCACCTCACCCCCAGCCTCCTCACGCAGAGCCATGGCGACATTCAGCACCCAGATCCACAACAACTGAACCTTGCGATTTGGCTCCTGAGGTCATAGAGTTTGGATACCTGAACTTGCCTCCTGAGTGTATGGACATCATCAAGGAGGCAAGGCGACCAACTACCAGGGCCTGCTATGCGGCCAAATGGAAGCGGTTTGTTATTTACTGCTCCAACAATAACGTTAACCCGTTGGACGCATCTACGCAAAACATCATATGTTACTTGTTGCATCTGTACCGATGCAACCTGGCGTACAGTTCCATCAGGATCCATCTGGCGGCCATAGCCACTTACCTTCAAAACAGGCAACACCTTTCCGTTTTTAGGGTACCTGCCATTAAAGCCTTTTTGGAAGGCCTTAAAAGAGTGATCCCTCCCAGACACCCCCCTTCACCAGTCTGGAACTTAAATATCGTTCTCACCAGACTCATGGGGCCACCCTTTGAGCCACTCCATTCCTGTGACATACAGTTCCTCACCTGGAAGGTGGCCTTCCTGATAGCTATTACATCCCTGCGGAGGGTCAGTGAGCTGCAAGCCCTCACAATTCAGGAACCCTACCTGCAAATCCATGCGAATAGAGTGGTGCTTCGCACCAACCCTAAATTCATGCCAAAAGTGGTTTCACAGTTCCACATCAATCAAAACATAGAACTGCCCGTTTTCTTTCCTAACCCAGATTCGGTGGCAGACAGAGCACTGCACACCTTAGATGTCAAAAGAGCTCTCCTGTATTACATCGACAGGACAAAAGACTTACGAAAGACTAAACAGCTATTCGTTGCATTCTCTCCACAACATAAAGGCAACCCTATCTCCAAATCGGGTATAGCCAGGTGGATTGTTAAATGTATCCAGATCTGTTATCAGAAAGCTAAACGCACACTAACAGTTCCCCCTAGGGCGCATTCCACACGCAAATTGGGGGCCTCCATGGCTTTCCTGGGTAATATTCCTCTAGAGGACATATGTAGAGCAGCCACATGGACCACTATACATACATTTACCAAACACTACTGCGTAGATGTACACTCCAAACAGCAAGCTGCTGTAGGTCAGGCTGTTCTCAGGACTCTCTTTCAGACTGCTGCAGCTGGCACGGGCACCCGCAAGTAAGGAGGAAACTGCTATTTATTCTATGCACAGATATGAATGCAGCAGCCCTCATGCCTCGAACGGAATATGCTACTTAACAGTATGCATCTGTTCTTGGCATGAAGGGCTGCTGACATTCATATCGCCTGCCCTTCTCCCCGGTGCCTGTCGCAGCTGCAGCTCTCAGAAGCATTTTTCAGGCATGGTCATCACTTTCAGTATTACACTCCATCTCTGCCACAATGGCGAAAAACAATGTGGGGATGGAGAGGATGCCCATGCGCACTGTAGTCCAGGGGAGGAGCCACCTATCTCGTGATACTTCGAAGACTCTTCCAGGACAACAATGTGCAATCATCCGGACCCAACACTAGGCGGCTATCTATGCACAGATATGAATGTCAGCAGCCCTTCATGCCAAGAACAGATGCATACTGGTAAGTAGCATATTCCTTCTTCAAAGATGGCCGGTCCCACGTGTCTCGTCGCACCCATGGGTCTCAGCTGTGCTGCAGATGTGGGTAGAGATCGGAGAGGTCTGGGAGTCCGGGTCTCGTCGAGCTCTGAGGTCTGGTTCCGGCAGGAAGGATGACAAAGTTAACCGCTAGGACGCTTGATGGTGCCTGCTTGTGCAGGGTGGTCACTCCTTGGCCACAAGTGAGATTTCTTCAGTCTTCTGTGGAGCAGAACGTCGAAGTCCAGAGTTTCTTCTTGTAAAGTTGTTCAGGATAATCTAATTTGGAAGGGGACCAGCTCCTACCTTTACCCTGCTAAAGGGGGCTGTACTAGCGACTAGGTCCCTCCCATGGGTGGGACCAGGAAGGGGGGTGGTTACACCCCCTATCCTTTGTCCGGTTTCGTGCCAGAGCTGGGGCTGGAGTGCCCTAGCAACTGGTTTGAACCGGGGTATGCACAGGGACACCTTGTGTGCCCCAGGCATGTCTCATTCCTTTCAGTCCTGCCTATCTGGATACACAAAGTCCTGTCTGGGGTGGTGCTGGCACCTCCCCAGGCAGAAAAACCCTTTGTCCAGGCCTCCCTCGCTGGAAGGAATCCCAGCAGTAGGTCAGACTTGTGTCTGTGGCAGCAGCATCCATTTTGTGATGCTGAGGCTCGGGTTAACTTTAACCGGGGTTACAGTTACATACATGTCTTATCCCTCTAGAAGGGTGGAATGCTACCCCCGTCGCCAGAACTGTCGAGGGGGTAGTATTCCAAAGCGTATGACACCTTACACAACATGTTTCGATAATGCTATGCTAAAGTTAGCAATAACCGCGAGGATTATAATGCACTTAAGAGTATATGGTATAGCGTTATCATGGAACAGCTATAAGGACATGGTTCCGAAAGCTGCAGACAGGCTCAGCTCATGCTAGAGCACCATCTCACATAATTCCAAGCACTCTGCCTTCAGGATTGATAAGGCCTGCCATAGGAGTGACTTATAGTAGTATATGTGTCCATTTTGGGGTTAGATATAGGTATACTATATCTACAGCAAAGGGTGATTACACCACCTTGCCCCAGCTGTGTTACCAGCCAGTTGTCTGTTTAGATGGCCAGCCAGCGGTGGCATAATATATGCTGCAGCCCCTGGTAGGCCTTGGGTGCACTTATGCCCTGGGTACCTATGGTACACTGTACAAGGACTTACAAGAGTGACCCAATACCAATTGGTAAATGCACCTAAAGTACATGAGTGTCAATTTAGAGAGAGAACAGCTAGGCTGTGGGTCTGATTAACAGGCCCACAGTCAGGGAAAGTCGTAAACCAGTGAAGCAAAAAGCAAAAATCTGTGGTGACCATAGGATTGCAGACCCTACTCTCCTACAGGCACTTCTTCCACTTTTCGAGGAGGACAATCGCAATTTTGCTCCTACAATCAGAGCAACCAATGTTTCTCTTCTAACCAACAGCAGTCAAATCGACAACAGTCCTCAAAGCCCTATAGGGGAAAGTCATCCAATTGGGGATCCACTGCCAAACGCCAATGACTTTTGTCATCCCCAAAGTGTTGAAGGTCGAATCTCTCTGTTTTATTCTCAGTGGTCTTCCATCACCTCGGACCGCTGGGTTTTGAACATTGTGCTGAAAGGTCATACCTTAGAGTTCGTCAAGATTCCTCCTCATACTCCACCGTCTGGCCCGCCTCCTCCCCATCTCAAGGAGCTTTACCATCAAGTCTGTCTTCTTGTTCAGAAAGGTGCAGTCAAAGTGGTTCCAGTGTCTCAGAGAGGAGAGGGATTTTACTCTTGTTTCTTCCTCATACTAAAGAAGACGGGAGATTGGCGACCAATTCTGGATTTGAGGGCTCTCAACAGATACCTAGAGAGCCAATCTTTCCGCATGCTGACACTACTGGAGATCCTGCGTCTTCTGGCCAGCGGGGATTTCATGACCACCATAGACCTTCAGGACGCATAATTTTATATCCCAATTCCCCAACAGCATCGAAAGTACCTGCGCTTCAGGGTGGGGCAGACACATTATCAGTTCAAGGTGTTGCCTTTCGGACTCCGATCCGCCCCTCGTGTGTTCACGAAGGTGTTGGCTCCTGTGGTGGCTCACCTACGACTCCGAGGCGTCCAAATGTTTCCATACTTGGACGATTGCCTCCTCAAGTCTCAATCACGCCATCAACTGAGCCAAGACACTCGTCTTAGTCAAAATGTGTTTCAATCCCTCGGCTTGGCCATCAATGTCGACAAGTCACAGTTTGCACCAGCGCAAACCAGGAATTTCTTGGGAGCGATCTTAGACACAATGCTTTCAAAGGCGTTTGTTTCACTCGAACGACAACAGTAAATCCACCGCCTGGTGTCTCTCATTCGATCAAGGCAGTCCGTTTCTGTCCAGACATTAAAGTCATTTCTGGGGATGGCATCATCTTGTATTGTACTGATCCCACATTGCAGACTGCGGACCCGTCCCATTCAAGAGGAACTGGACGTACAGTGGTGTCAGGTCAGGATCTTTCAACGACCTGGTGGCCGTTACAGCTTGCATGAGAAAGGGTCTGTGCTGGTGGGCACACCCGACCAACCTGGCGACTGGAACATCCTTCCTCGTCAACGCGCCAGATCTCACGCTCACAAAGGACGCCTCTCTGGACGGCTGGGGTGCTCATCTTCAAGACCTCTCCATCAAGGGCAAATGGTCTCCACCCCAACGCTCTTGGCATATCAACAGACTAGAGTTGATGGCAAACTTTCTGGCACTCAAGTCGTTTCTTCCTGTAATTCAAGGGGAGTCAGTGCTTATTCAAACGGACAATACCACCAGCATGCACTATGTGAACAAACAGGGAGGGACCAAGTCTCAACGCTTGTCTCGACTGGCTCAGTCGATTTGGGATTGGGCT
Organism: Lissotriton vulgaris; assembly: GCF_964263255.1. Lineage (NCBI taxonomy): Eukaryota > Metazoa > Chordata > Amphibia > Caudata > Salamandridae > Lissotriton > Lissotriton vulgaris. Next base: position 1,399,893,358 of record NC_141685.1, on the reverse strand, counting down.
CTCCGTCATCAGATAACCTTGACGGCGGTGCATCTGCCGGGTGTTTCAAACATCCTTGCAGACTCCCTCAGCAGGTCCACATCGTCGACACGCGAATGGGAGCTGCATTAACCGACTCTGGATCTTTTGTTTCACCGATGGGGTCGCCCATCTCTAGACCTCTTTGCAACACCAGAGAATCGGAAATGCCCATCCTACGCAAGTTGGCATCCCCACCCCGGATCGTGCGGGAATGCCCTTTTGATCGATTGGTGAAATCTATTCGTGTACGCCTTTCCGTCGATCCCGTTAGTGCCACGGGTGCTGTGGAAGATGCGGAGGCAGCCCTGCCACATTCTATTGATCGCCCCTCGATGGCCCAGACAGGCGTGGTTCTCGGAGTTGCTCCTTCTGTCCCAGTGCGAGCCCATTCCTCTTCATCCTCGTCCAGACCTCCTGACGATGGACAGGGGCCAGGTTTGCCATCCGGATCCATCCACTCTACAATTGTCTGCATGGAACCTGAGTACCTTGAGTTTGCAAACTTAAATATCTCGCAAGTTTGCAGAGAGATCCTCGCTCATGCTAGGGCTCCGTCTACCATCAAGACTTACAAACTCAAGTCGAAAAGATTTTGTCATTGGTGCATGGCAGCAAATGTCCATCCAATCCGTTCTACTCCGGAGCAGCTTCTTCCGTTCTTTTTGAGGCTAGCTCAATCTGGACTCTCGCATGCTACCTTGAGAGTTTTCCTAGCTGCAATCTCTCGCTTCCGGCAAGATGGCTCTTCCTCCCTCTGCTCGTTTAGAATTATCCGCCAGTTTTTCAAAGGGCTTTTCCGGAAGTTCCCACCTATTCGGCGCCCTCCTCCACCGTGGCTTCTCAATATTGTTCTGTCGCAACTTATGAAATCACCATTTGAGCCCATCCATAGGGCGGACATTAAGTTCCTCACCTGGAAGGTTGTTCTTCTTCTTGCTCTGACCTCATCTCGTCGTGTGAGTGACCTCCACGCCTTTGCTATCAAACCGCCTTATCTTCAATTCTTGGTGCTTCGCACCAACCCATCTTTCCTACCTAAGGTGCCTACGGACTTCCATCTAAATGAACCTGTGTTCTTGAAAACTTTCTTTGCTGAGCCAAAGTCTCCGGCTGAGCAGCGATTGCATTCCTTGGACATCAAACGATGCCTTAAATTTTACATTAGCAGAACTGCCTCCTTCCGCAGGTCCGACCAACTGTTCATTGCTTATGGACGACTGCGTAAGGGGCATCCAGTTACCAAACCAACGATTGCCCGCTGGATTTCTTCGGCCATTGCCTTCTGCCATCAACAGGCTGGCAAGCCTTTGCAGTCTTCGGTGAGGGCTCATTGTACAAGGGCTGTGTCTTTATCCACCGCCCTGTTTTCTGGTGTGCCACTTCATCAAATCTGCTGTGCAGAGAGATGGTCCAGCAGGCACACCTTCACCAAGGATTACTGCTTGGACGCCAGGAGCAGAAAGTCACAAAGTAACATCACACAAAAAGACAGAGACGCATTGAAAAGTCTTGCCAATATTCCTGAAATCAAATGTACGAAGGCTGACAAGGGCGGTGCCCTAGTGATACTTAACACTGAGATGTACGAAAGGAAATTAAATGAACACATCAATGATGTAACCACGTATATGAGACTGGAATATAATCCAACGAATGAATTTCAAGCCACTCTACAAACTCTGGTGTTAAAAGCTCATCAATCAGGTACAATTGAAGATCGCACAAAAAACTACTTATTATGTCAACATCCGAGAAGCCCTTCCATTCAAATTTCTCCTAAGATACATAAAAACCTACACGACCCACCTTTTAGACCGATCGTGTCCACCAGAGGATCATTACATGAACCAGTTGGTAAATTTATAGATCAATACTTGCAGCCACTTGTCACTAAAATGAAAAGCTACATCAAGGATACGACCGCATTCTTGTTGAAACTATCTGAAGTTGAGATTGATGAATCAGAACCCATAATACTATGTACAGCAGACGTTAGTTCTCTCTACACGTCCATTCCCCACCAAGGAGGAATAGAAGCCTTTGAAAAGGCTATCCTTAACAGTGGCATTGATAAACCCATGCAGGAATTCCTCATGGAACTTATGCTATACACCCTCTACCACAGCTATTTCAGACATGATAACAACTGGTATCTCCAACTATCCGGAATGTCGATGGGAAACTGTGCGGCTCCCACGTACGCTAACATCTACATGCAAAACTTTGAAGAGACATTCATATATGGGAACAGCTACATCAACGACAGGATCAAATTATATGTAAGATATATTGACAATCTGTTTATAATTTGGAAAGACATCAAGAACTCATTACTTCACGCCTTGAGCGGATTGAACAGTAAAGATGAACGTATAAAACTCACTTGGCAAATCAGTGAAACCTCACTCTCCTTCTTGGATGTAAACATCACTATCACCAACCAAGGATTCCTAACCGACATACACCGTAAGCCTACAGACCGCAACAATACCCTGCACTACACTAGCTTCCACCAGGGATCTTTAAAAAAAGATCTCCCATATTCACAAATGCTCCGAGTCAAACGTATAGTATCTGATGAAGATACCTTCAATAAAAGAATCATTGAAATGCATGACCGATTTGCAGAAAGAGGGTACCCTGACACAGTGCTTAAAGAAGCTATCAAACGCACGGAAACCATCAGCAGACAAGATGCACTAAAAAAAGTCTACACTCCCAGTGAGCCTCGCACTGTACTTGTCTCTAAATTCTCAACCGCTAGCGTAAAATTAAAAAAAAATCATTCTCAGACATTGGCCCATCCTACAGATGGAACCAGACTTTAATGACATCTTTAGAGCTCAACCTTTATTTGCCTACACACGTAGCAATAACATCAAAGAAATCCTGGGTAAAAAGACCACCACTGGTAAAGACTCCAAAGGAACCCTCCCATGCATGAAGTGCAGCAATTGCAACTGCATCATTAGAGGAAACAACATCACACACCCCATGAGAGGTCATACCATTATACTCAATGTGAACGCCACTTGCGATTCCTCTAATCTTATCTACGCCATAAAATGTCCCTGCGGGAAACTCTACGTAGGCAAGACGGAAAGAAAAATTAAAGTGTGCATCAATGAGCACAAATCAAGTATTCGCACCAAAAATTAAAAATCTAACGTAGCCGCTCACGTTTTGGAATCCAATCACACTATTGCACAACTAAAGTTCATCATTCTGGAAACAGTCACAAAAATTGAAGGAAGAGACAATCACAAATTCCTCTTACAACGAGAAACAGAATGGATTTACCGCCTTCAAACACTGAAACCGCTTGGACTCAATGATCGTATAGAATTTAGCTGTTATCTGTAAATATTGTAAATATGTTACTTACATTGCTCCGTCAAGGTGTCCCTGTACATACTGTATAGTTCACCTTTTTCGTTTTGTCCTACACTTATTTTTATTATGTCTCCCTCAACCGACCCACGTAGTTTAGCCCTTTACTTATTTTTACACTAGTTTCCGCCGTTACTAACTCACACCCCCTGTCTACACTTCAAAGTTAGTCCGTCGTTTAGTTTTAGTTCCTCCCACCCACTCGATATACTAATTGGTATCACATGACCCATACTTCCAAACACGTCCCTTCATTCAAACGGATCACCCGGCAGAACCCCACGCCGACAGCGTTTACGCTTCCAAGTAAGATTTGTTTATAACGCAGGTTCTTAAAAACTTTAGCCGGCGGTTTATAGCACGACCGGTCACCAGTTTTAGCATTAACGCAGTCCTTCACTCTCCTTCTCGTTTTCTCTAGATCGCTATGCCCTCTGAGGAGGCCGGCGGCTCGTACGTTTCGTTTTTTATCATACCCTCACCTCACCTTTGAGCACTAGATAAACCTCCATCGCACAATCGTTTCTTCACGTTATAATACACCGCTCACTCGTTTTTTCCCCCACGTTAAGGGTGATGGTATGCGAAGTCTCCTACCTATTTTCTATCCAGCACGAGCACAATTTCCATCACTTTAAACCGCCTCTCTCGTCCAGTTCACTGACAGTTTGTTGTATCTTCCTTCATTTTCAGTACTCCTTGATAAAGGGCGAGCATTGCCCGAAATGCATCGGAGTTTGGAGCTTTACCTTTTGGAATTGATCTTGTTCAGTGATTAAAGTAATGAAACTGTATGATATGTGATGAATATCATAAACCTATGAAAAAACACTCAAAAAGGATAATAAAAGAACCTATAAGAAACTTTGGATTTTTTCTTCTAACCCAAGGGTGTGCCTCTAACACAGGGATGCACATGCATTCTTAGCGTGCACTTTTCTATAGTATTACTCAAGCGCCCACCGGACGGAGGCGCTGCCTGAGAGAGCCCCCAACCAGATAAAAATACTCTTACCATTCAACACAACATTTGAAGGAATTATTAGCTGTGCACCCTCAATCCTACCTTATTAGACAGGCAGTACTTCGTCATCTTTTCAAACAAGGTGAGCCTCTGTTCCCACCTCCTTTATATTTTTTCAATGATTGCTATTTAAGCTTCCATGACTGTATTACTACTGTCTTCGAGCTTTTCCATGCTGTGCTTAGCAATCTCATTGGGGGTTACTGCTCTCTACTCTATTCAAGCATGTGAATCTATGAAAGACACCCCTAATACTGGAGAAGAACAATTGTTACTTACCTGTAAACAGGTGGTTCTCCAGTATTGGTGTCCTTCATAGATTCACATGCGACCCATCCTTCTCCCCTCAGAGGCTCGCTTCTCCTCTTGCACTCTGGGTCACTTTGGTGCTATGAAAATCTGAGGGCTTGAGCTTCTGAGGAGAAGGTTCTAGAGGGTGCTGGCGCCTGATTGGCTATAGTTTGAACTAACATAATGACAGTGATATGTTACAAGTGTTTTCTCTCTCTATCATGCTTTCCTATGGAGGAATTGTTTTAGAGGTTTCAGTTATGTATTTACTTCTAGTTTTTTCTTATGTTATGTTCTCAAATACATATATTTTTAGCATTTATTGCTATTTTTATGTACTGTGGGACTCCCACTTCGACGACGGGGAATATTCAATCATGTGAATCTATGAAAGACACCAATACTGGAGAACCACCTGTTTACAGGTAAGTAACAATTGTTCTTATCCTTGCTACCTATTATTCATCACAGCACAGTAGAATCAAACCAAAGTGGGTTCTAAGACTAATAGTTCAGTCGGATTCAATCAGACTGAACTATTAGTCTTAGAACCCACTTTGGTTTGATTCTAATGTGCCGTGATGAATAATAGGTAGCAAGGATAACAGTATTGGCAATTGTTCTGTTTATTAGTAGGTCAGTGGCTTGGCCTTACTGTTGGGAGCCTATACCCAGTAGTGTTTTTTGCTTCTATATCAAAGGCATGCGACGAACAGGAGCAGAATAAAGGGACTGAGGCTCTGGCTGTGCCAGCTAATAAAACTGTAGTGGTTCAGGCAGTGGTACCCTCTTCAAATCCCACTATCATTCACTCAACTGAACATGCATGGATCAGTTATACAGTCTCACTCATGCAATCATTCCATGAGCTGCATGGGTTGAACCCTCAATTTCCCTAACATCTGTATCTCAAGAGACTCCATCCATCAAGTCAGAACTCCGACTCCTCACCCACGCTCTCCCCAGTTATCGTTTCAAGAGTCATGCACATACCTGTAGATACAACCAACACTGATATGTGTATTACTAACACTAATGTGGATCCTGCCCCTCAAATTTCTCAAAGCGCAGGTGGATCTACTGCAGACTATGGCTACCTTTGTCGCTTCTATAGACAGCAGAATTTCCAATTTGAATTCACTCATTTCTTCTATTCTTGCAGAATCCAGATCCACACACTTGTCGTGTAACTACTGTCCAATTGTTACTAAGTTAGTGGGCTTGCCTTCTTTATTTAGTACTTCTGTAAACCATCCGAGAAGTATTAGTACCTCTCAATCTTCACTCATCAACACAAAGGCCACAAAATGAGTAGCTGTGCAACCTGAGTACCAACCAGCTGTCTATTCAGAACGACATTCTTATTTAAGTTGTTACCCTTTACCAATTTCTCAATTAGTCGTTCTATTACAGGAACCAGTTACTGTAGCCAGCAGTACGCACGCCACCACAACTCTCTCATCTAAAATTACTGAAATGTTTAAACCACTAACCAGGAAAAAAAAGAAAACCTTCTGTAAGAATACTAAGAGTATGAGCTCTCTTACAAATCCTAGGTCAAGTCTTAAAATATACTCAATTTTTGCCATGTTCAAATCTTGTACTACCTCTCTTACATGCACTAAAGAGTTTAGTGATCACTCTTTCTCCCCTGCAGGAAAACCAGAAGATCTCAATTCAAACTGAAAATAAAGACATCTCTGATTCTCTAACTTAGCTTTACCCGGATTACTGGAGTCCCATTCACCCCTACCAGACAAAGTCATGTTCAATCAATTCTGACTCCTGTAAACCAGCAGGCCGCTGTTATAGCCTTGCATTCAATTGACATTCACTCCAGCCAACCAATTGCCTGTGGGTTTTCTGGTAAACAACCAAGTTCAATTGAGACCAGTGATTCTACTTTACTGCAAGACCCGATAGAGGCGAACCATAGACGAATGGACATGCCTCCAAATTAAGATAACGTAGGCACTGAGAAATCTGACCCTGTACAATCAGGTGGCATCAAATTACACCTGCCTTGTCCTAATATTTCACCCGACTTTATAGGCTCGCCCTCCTTGCGCTGCAGACTTCTTGCTCCCCAAAACCTGGTATAAGGAATCGAAATCATTTGGCTCTCTAAATAACCGTAAAGAGGAAATGGATGTATTATCTCACATACTTCTACTGACACCGGAATACTTGACAAGGAAGTAACAGGACATCTTAAAGAGAGGAAACATTCTCAAATTGCTCAAATACTTACCTGATTTAACCCTTTCGACGCTGATGACGAGCTGAGCTCGTCATCACCCACGGGTGTCGTGTGCTGATGACGAGCTGAGCTCGTCATGCAAACAGCAAAATGGTAATTCCCAGCACACAGCGGGAAAACGCCTAGCAGCCAAGAGGTTAAATCGGTTTAATACTGAGGACATTGAGAATATTGAGTTCGTAGGCGTGTTCGTCCTTCTGGACAAAGAGTCCATAAAGGTCCCTTGGAGAAATATGGAAGTTCTAGATCTTGTTCTGAAACATAGGAAAATTTTCCTCTCATAGAGGATCATTATTTCCAAGTCAATACGAGTCGAACACCTGAAACCTTTCAACCACTGCATTACTGAGCTCAAGAAGGCCAAAAATACTTCTAATTTGATCCTTAAAAGCCACCCAGGAGCTAAAGCCACCTGCCCTCCAATAAATGCTCTAACCATTAAATGCTTGCAGAAAACAGAGAGACTTGTGCGCGTTCACCAAAACACAAGCTAATCTCACTATAAGGGAGAGGATTGGAACTTGCTCACAACAACCCTTTATCAAGGCTGGACACACGCATGGTAGTAAAGAAGCGCTTTATGATCAGAGGACCCATTTGGGCTGGTCCATGTCAACAGCCTACGTGACAAGATTCAAGCCCTTACCTTGCTCTCCTGGAATGTTGCTGGCCTATCAAAACTATTTAAATATGCTGGCCCTGCTCTTTTTTGGCGAATAATGATATTATTTGCATTCAAGAATAGTGGTAATGCGATTCGCCTTCTCTCTCAGGTTATCACAGCTATCATATACATTTAATATGAAAGGGAAAGGTGGGGCTAGAACAAAAGTGGGCTTATTCGTCTTTATCTCAAACTTACTCGATTGCTCAACCATCTCTTTAGACAGGGTGCGAAAAGATTCAGGCTGTTGAGCTAAACTGGAAACAGGGTAGGAGGCCTATGCCAGGTCTACTTTTCTCAAATGCCTGTTTGCATCTAATAGTCTAAAATGATGGCTATAAAAAAAAAGCTTACGATCCTTAATACGCTTGTCATTGGGCAGTCAAATATGTTTACTGTGCTAAATTTGGCTTGTAATATTGCGGATGATCCATTTCACGCCCACACAGATTACATATGGGGGATTCCACCTGTGTTCCCCTCTCACCAACGTAGAGATCTGCAAGCTACTAAACAGTTACACTCTTTTAATATTAGTTCTCTCAATGGCAGGCTTTCGTGACACATCCCTATGAAATACACACATTTTTCAAGTCAGCGAGACGCTGTGTTAGACATCACCTTCGTCTCAGCTGGGCACTTTTATTATTTTATTTCCATTAACACCATTGCAAGAATTCATAGTGATCATGCCGCTAGGAGTTCTAGCAGGATCTTATATTTGTAAGCACCTCTCCTCGACTACCACTGTAGGCGATATAATTAACCATTGGTTTGCCGAAGAGAATAACCAGAGCTTTAGACAAACTCTGTTTACCCCCAGAAACCTAAGTCAGGTACGTGTTTCACTTTGGGTGCCAATCGTCTGCACTCTTGGTTCAATCATAAGCTTAGATCTCCAAAGAAGAACTTAAAAAGGCTTTATTGACAAAAAAGAACCCTCCCTTTTGACTTAAGCATATGACAGCAGTAAAAATAACTATTCAAGTTTTACAAGCAGAGAATATGGGAAGCAAAGAGAACCTACAAAGAAATTCAATAGCTAAAAATAAGCGTGTCAGGTTCTTTTGACAGTTTATAAATACATTGGATACACAACATACACTCAAATTGAGTAACACCATTTCAGAGCCAACTTAGGTTACCCATATTGAGACCTTATACATTGACCAGTTTAAGGGCTGCCCTTTCACACCCACGTACGTGGCCTCTATTGTGGAGAACAGTGTAGTGCAGACCAAAAGGCAACTCCAAACCCTACTGCTTTCCCAATTAATTTCCAAAATTTTTATTTAAACACAACTCTGACTACTGGGCTCCGGCTCTCGCAAGCCTATTCACTTATGTATTTGAAACCCAGATTGTTTCTACATTGTGGCAGGGATCTATCCTTCATCTAATCTTCAAAAAAGGTGACCCTTCCAAACTTTTGAATTACAGGTTGATTGCACTACTTTTAATAGAAGCCAAATATTGCGCTCAAATCCTCTTAAAAGAATTAAAATCTTGTGCAGAATTCAACTACTTATTACCTACCGTCCACATGAACAGGCTTCTGGCGCGCTTGTAATACTGCCAATAATATCCTTAGTCTCTCATTGTTAATTCATGCATCACTTTAGGTAAAAAGGTGCAGTCAGTTTGCCTGTTTTATAAATTAATAGTGGCTTTCAATGGAGTGGACCGCTCAATTCTCTGGTACAAACTTCAAACATGGGGAATTTTGCCCCCTTCAGTCTTTAAAGTGGAACACCTGGGTTTAAGTTAAACCCACACACAATGGGTATATTTCCAGCAAAATAAAAACTAGTAGGGGGCTTAAAAGGGCTGTGGGCAAGCAACCCTGCTTTTTAATGTATACACAGCAGGTTTACCTGCTTCGGTTAAGGCCCAATGGTACCACCCTCCTAAGCTTGCTGTTTGTTGTCTGCATATTGCAGAGACAAAGTGGCCTTAGATCACAGAGCTACACAAATCCAGTAAGCCCTCAATGTCTTTAATATTTATAATTCCACCGATAAATTACGAATTACTTTTAAGAAATTTGCTGTGCTAGTTTTCAGTAAGACATGGCTTGGCAGTTCGGGCTGGACTGTTCCCAGTGTAAGAATTGGCTGTTGTAGTCTGGTCTGCCCTGTTCCCATGATGCACTGGGCCAGGGACAGACTAATTTGCATACAGCCAGGTTCTGAAACTGGGATGGTGCAATGAGCTAAAAAACGGTGTTGGATCTAGCCCTGATCTCTTGACTGGGTGAGAGTACTCTGCTTAATTCAGAGACTCTGTCCATCACCACCCCTTGTTGTAAATAATTTTGTCCACCCTAAGCGTGGAAGGGTATACTCAGATGTGAGTCCCTTGCTCATTGCACCATCAGGATTCAAGCAAGCCGGGCCGAAGACGGCTGTAATGCCAGAAACCGGTCCCCGGAAGCTTGTTTCCTTCCCAGTGTAAGAATTGGCTGTTGTAGTCTGGTCTGCCCTGTTCCCATGATGCACTGGGCCAGGGACAGACTAATTTGCATACAGCCAGGTTCTGAAACTGGGATGGTGCAATGAGCTAAAAAACGGTGTTGGATCTAGCCCTGATCTCTTGACTGGGTGAGAGTACTCTGCTTAATTCAGAGACTCTGTCCATCACCACCCCTTGTTGTAAATAATTTTGTCCACCCTAAGCGTGGAAGGGTATACTCAGATGTGAGTCCCTTGCTCATTGCACCATCAGGATTCAAGCAAGCCGGGCCGAAGACGGCTGTAATGCCAGAAACCGGTCCCCGGAAGCTTGTTTCCTTCCCAGTGTAAGAATTGGCTGTTGTAGTCTGGTCTGCCCTGTTCCCATGATGCACTGGGCCAGGGACAGACTAATTTGCATACAGCCAGGTTCTGAAACTGGGATGGTGCAATGAGCTAAAAAACGGTGTTGGATCTAGCCCTGATCTCTTGACTGGGTGAGAGTACTCTGCTTAATCCAGAGACTCTGTCCATCACCACCCCTTGTTGTAAATAATTTTGTCCACCCTAAGCGTGGAAGGGTATACTCAGATGTGAGTCCCTTGCTCATTGCACCATCAGGATTCAAGCAAGCCGGGCCGAAGACGGCTGTAATGCCAGAAACCGGTCCCCGGAAGCTTGTTTCCTTCCCAGTGTAAGAATTGGCTGTTGTAGTCTGGTCTGCCCTGTTCCCATGATGCACTGGGCCAGGGACAGACTAATTTGCATACAGCCAGGTTCTGAAACTGGGATGGTGCAATGAGCTAAAAAACGGTGTTGGATCTAGCCCTGATCTCTTGACTGGGTGAGAGTACTCTGCTTAATTCAGAGACTCTGTCCATCACCACCCCTTGTTGTAAATAATTTTGTCCACCCTAAGCGTGGAAGGGTATACTCAGATGTGAGTCCCTTGCTCATTGCACCATCAGGATTCAAGCAAGCCAGGCCGAAGACGGCTGTAATGCCAGAAACCGGTCCCCGGAAGCTTGTTTCCTTCCCAGTGTAAGAATTGGCTGTTGTAGTCTGGTCTGCCCTGTTCCCATGATGCACTGGGCCAGGGACAGACTAATTTGCATACAGCCAGGTTCTGAAACTGGGATGGTGCAATGAGCTAAAAAACGGTGTTGGATCTAGCCCTGATCTCTTGACTGGGTGAGAGTACTCTGCTTAATTCAGAGACTCTGTCCATCACCACCCCTTGTTGTAAATAATTTTGTCCACCCTAAGCGTGGAAGGGTATACTCAGATGTGAGTCCCTTGCTCATTGCACCATCAGGATTCAAGCAAGCCGGGCCGAAGACGGCTGTAATGCCAGAAACCGGTCCCCGGAAGCTTGTTTCCTTCCCAGTGTAAGAATTGGCTGTTGTAGTCTGGTCTGCCCTGTTCCCATGATGCACTGGGCCAGGGACAGACTAATTTGCATACAGCCAGGTTCTGAAACTGGGATGGTGCAATGAGCTAAAAAACGGTGTTGGATCTAGCCCTGATCTCTTGACTTGGTGAGAGTACTCTGCTTATTTCAGAGACTCTGTCCATCACCACCCCTTGTTGTAAATAATGGACTGTTCCCATAAGGCACAGGGTCAGACTGATTTGCATATAGCCATGTCTGAACTGGGGTGGCAGAGTGGGCTAAAGAACGGTGATGGATTAAACCCATATCTTTTGACTGGGTGTGAGTGTTTGATTCAGATGCTCCGTCCATCACCACCCCCTTTTGTACCGCTTTTGGCCGCCATAAGTATGGCAGGGTATGCTCAGACGTGAGTCCCTTGCTCACTTTGCCACTGGATTCAAGCAAGCCGGGCTGAAGACGGCTGGAATGCCAGAAACCGGTCCTTGGAAGCTTGTTTCCGGTCCAGGGAAGACATGGCTTGGCAGTTCGGGCTGGACTGTTCCCATGAGGCACAGGGTCAGACTGATTTGCATATAGCCATGTCTGAACTGGGGTGGCAGAGTGGGCTAAAAAACGGTGATGGATTAAACCCAGATTATTTGACTGGGTGTGAGTGTTTGATTGATTCAGATGCTCCGTCCATCACCACCCCCTTTTGTACCGCTTTTGGCCGCCATAAGTGTGGCAGGGTATGCTCAGACATGAGTCCCTTGCTCACTTTGCCACTGGATTCAAACAAGCCGGGCTGAAGTCGGCTAGAATGCCAGAACCCGGTCCTCGGAAGCTTGTTTCCGGTCCAGGGAAGACATGGCTTGGCAGTTCGGGCTGGACTGTTTCCATGAGGCACAGGGTCAGACTGATTTGCATATAGCCATGTCTGAACTGGGGTGGCAGAGTGGGCTAAAGAACGCTGATGGATTAAACCCAGATCTTTTGACTGGGTGTGAGTGTTTGGCTGCGCATGCTTCGGAAGATCTTCTGGTGGATCCCCACGGAGACCAGGAAGACCGTCACCCAGGCCCTCGTCACCAGCCGACTGGACTACGGCAACGCACTCTACGCCGGAACCACCGCCAAGCTCCAGAACAGACTCCAGCGGATCCAGAACACCTCAGCCAGACTCATCCTCGGCATCCCACGGAACAGCCACATCTCCGGACACCTGAGAGACCTGCACTGGCTCCCAGTCAACAAAAGGATCACCTTCCGGCTCCTCACCCACGCACACAAAGCCCTACACGATCAAGGCCCGAGCTACCTCAACAACCGAATCAACTTCTACGCTCCCAAACGCCACCTCCGATCCGCCAGCCACGCCCTCGCCGCCGTCCCACGCATCCGTAGAGCCACAACAGGAGGAAGGTCCTTCTCCTACCTGGCCGCGAAGACCTGGAACTCCCTCCCGGCCGACCTGCGCCTGACCCAAGACCACCTCTCCTTGAGGGAGAAGCTCAAGACCTGGCTGTTCGAGCAGTAACGGCACCCCCCAGCGCCTTGAGACCCCACGGGTAGGTAGTGCGCTCTATAAATGTCTCTGATTGATTGATTGATTTGATTGATTCAGATGCTCCGTCCATCACCACCCCCTTTTGTACCCCCTTTTGTACCGAGTTTTCAGTAACAAGCATAGTCAGTTGAGCATGTGTATTAGGTAAACCATAATAGTGAGACTTAGGTGTATCTGATGGTTTCCTTGAAGATAATGGCGATGCCTCCACCTTGGTGATGTGGTCTCGGCGTATCATCTTGTAGCTGTCGGGAGTGGCGATGCCGGAGTTTGAGTAGGAGTTGAACTACATTTCTGTGATGAAGGCAACAACCGTGGCGAGGGTGGTGATGATGTCCCATATTTCTGTGGTGTGTTTGCAGTGGGATTGGGCGTAGAGCATGATGCATTGAAGTGGTTCGGGTTGTTTGTGATCTTCTGGGCAGGTTTGGGTGAGATACTTCGCAGGTTCTGTTGCAGGAGAAGTGGCAGTGTTGACAGGTTCTTTGGTTGATCGTGGTCCGGTGAAGCCTCTGTAGTTTTAGGTGTCTGGGGTCCAGGTCAAGGAGTTCCTTGGCGCAGTAACGGCAGATAGTGGGAGGACCTGGGGTCCTCGGGCTGGGCGTGGTCCAGGTTCGAATGTGTGCACACAGGCTTGCCTTTGGTGCGACTGTGCACTGTCCTCCATTTGTAGTGCTGGGAGGTGGGAGGGGCTAGCAGGGAGGAGGGAGGGCAGGGATTGGGAGACTGTGGGAAGCAGGGAAAACTGCTGGAGCAAAATCAACACAACAACATATAAAGAAAATAAAAGAGAAGCTAGATGAAGTGGTAGCCCGGGGACGTCTGCATCAGTGGTCCCTGGGACCAAACCGACGTCCTTGAGGCTGGCAGCGAGAAGCAGACTCACAAGGCTGAGCGGCAGGAGAGAAGAAGCGGGGCGCACTGACCAGGAGGTTGAAGGCTGCTCCTTTATCAGCATGCTAAAAAGCAACTGAAAACCTTATCCGTTCAATGGATTTGGAAATGTTTAGTTTAAAAAAATACTCACCGCTGCATTTTCACAAAACATAGCACCAAGCTACCTTTTCTCCCCTATGTCCAAGACAGTCAGACATCTTTATATTTGCGTACGTTTTTTATTAGTTCTACTCTTTGAATTTCGATATGCCCTGCCAGCGTATAAACGTTACACAACAAGCTGTTGCTTGTGTGGTTATAAGCCTAAATCACTAACTCATGCCATATGCTTACGGCCACTCTTTTGAAAAGTGGCTGTTATGCGAAAGATTCCGAGTTATGCATTGAGTGGCAAAAATGAGTAAATGTCATATTGTTTGAGTAAGTACATGAATGTGGCCATTCACCGGCTGGGTACGAGAAAAGACTCACTAACTGTCTTTCTGCTGTTAACTGCTCTTTTACAGGGTGAGATCGTTTTTAATGTAATGTCAGCACATTTTTAGGTCTCGCTCGAGCCAGCGCATGCACTGATCTGGTGAGACATTAAGTAAGCGGGTTTTTAAAGTGCTGCCAAAGGCAGCCACCATCTTGGTCTTACGCGCACAAGCGCGCGCGCGCCTCGCTCCGCCTCTTGCAGCTCGAGGCAGGTGCGCTTGTCCAAGCTCTCCACTCGTGCTTGTGGTAGCATCCACCATGTGGGAGCGACCAACAAGCACGTGTGCAGTACTTGAAAAGGGAAGACTGTGCATGCACCACTCCCAGGCTCACTTCTACCTCCCATTGTCATTTGACTCTTCGTTTCTCTCCGCCCCTTTCCCTCCACCACCCCTTTGGGGGGGGTTCTCAACCTTGACGTTATAACAGCATGCCCTTGCGATTCTTTTACACCTCTGAATGGCCGGGTCCTGCCCCCTTAACAGTCCTCTTGTTCCGCTTTGCCTTTAACTCTGCTCAGTGCCCCCTTTCATTTCCTCCATGGCCATAGCCGGAAAACACCAACGTGTGTGTTCTGATCAGGGTCTGCTGCAACAGGGGTGCTCTGCACACTGAAAACCGCACTCGCAGGCCCCGCTCTAGTGCAAGGGCCTCTAGTGCTCTTTCCCCCTTGTCTACCCCTCTACGGGAGACTGATAAAGGAGACCAAATGCAGAAAGATTGGGGTTCAGAGACCCCTCACCCCAGTAAATCAAAGGCCTGCAATCAATTCTTAGGAGACATCGTAAGCTACTGCAGTCATAAGGTTTCTCTGGCTGAGATCGGGGAAGTTTAAAGTCCCTCTAGAAAGAAAATAGCCCCTGCATTGCGAGCATCCTCACTGCTTCACCTCCTGGGTTTTAAGTGTTGTGCTCAAATGTAGGGTTATTTATCTTTAATGACAGCACAGTGATAATTCACAAAGGTTGTTGCAAAGCAAGTAAAATTAAAGTCGTACTGGTTCTGACAG
Source organism: Lissotriton vulgaris (assembly GCF_964263255.1). NCBI lineage: Eukaryota > Metazoa > Chordata > Amphibia > Caudata > Salamandridae > Lissotriton > Lissotriton vulgaris. Next base: position 1,399,877,933 of record NC_141685.1, on the reverse strand, counting down.
CCGTTGTACAATGCACTTTTATTTTGGTGAGTGGTTACTGAATAAAATACCACCTTCCGTCTAATACCTAAAGGGTGGGTGTTAGCGATAACGCTGCTTAACAGCTGCTACTGTTTTGTCGTGGTGCGAAAAACTAATTTGCTCCACTTAATGGATTGAATGTTATCAGTTTGAAAAGTGAATGGCTAAGTTGTCGCTGCCAGTGTTCGCACTTTGGGACCTGCCCAACTGAAATGTGCCGTGGAGCAGGTGTCTCATTCTTAGCTGTCTTGATGACTAGATGCCCAGAAATCACCACTCACAATGGGAATGGTTGGAAGTATTGTAGGAGGTTGCAGGATTAACCAAAGGAGTAAAGCAATTCTCATTTGCCAGTTGTACCCAACGTACTGTAGTGGAAAGGGAGTTGGTGTGGCACGGCAGGGTCTTGATTCTCATGCTGCAGTGTTCCTGCGGAAGGAATGCACGCTCGGGGCTTCCACCCTACCTATTGCATCCCCTCCCTTTCCCCAAACTCTCTACTCATTTCCACCCCCTCGTTGCCTTGTACTCCCTAATACCCATTCTCCTCCCTTCAGGCTCCCTGCCGTTCAGAACAAAAAACACACACACATCACCTTTATCATTTCAGTAGTTACATTTTGGGTGTCAAACTACAAAAGTCACAGAACAACCCATGTACATTTCTCCTCTTTTGCACTTCGCTCTCAGGTTTTCCAGGCCCCAACATGTGTAGCTCATCCATTCCACGATTTATCTTTGAACATTGAGACTTGTATCCCGATTTTTAAATGGGATAAACGCGACAACAAATGCCAGAATGCAAAGTAAAACCCTGGAGTGGATAAGCTGCTCATGCATAGAAGTGGGATACGTAAGATCTCTGGTTACAATTATTATTATTATTATTAAGGAGTTTTATATCGCGCCTGGTTACCCTTGGGCATCCCCGCGCTCCAATATAAGTGCTGCACACAAAGATAAACAACTCTAAAAACAAAAAATGATCATAAGCTAGTAGAGAAAAGAACATCTCACTGAACAATGAAAACACCACAAAAACATACAAAGGACACAGTAGTCTGAGTGTGCTACACAGGGTGCATTCCATTTCTGCCTGGGATGAGCCAATGCTGGAAATCCAAGAAGGAAACTACTGCCATTCATGAGTCCCAAGGCAAGCGCTTAGAGACCCCTGGGTTATAAGCGCTATATAAATCCAACATACAATACAATACAATACTTAATACTAACTCCTTCACTGAAAGAGCAGCCCCTGTCAAATATTTCCACATTAGCGTGCACGCACTACTGCCATGTGTGTACATCAGATTGGACCACGCTATCTTTTGAGGCTGTGCACAATATGTTCTCCAGGGTAGTAGGCTACTGTGCTGCAGACATGAATGGACTCTGCTGCAAACCAGTGAGGTCTTAGAAGGCTACCTCTGTAGGGAACTGACATCCTCGAGTAGCCTGAGAACCTTCATCTACTGACCGTAAAACTACCCCCCCGAGCATCTTTTCCCTTCACTGTACCACACTAGTACCAACAGGGCAAGCAGCGTCTGTGGTTGTTGACTGTTTTAGACAGTTTTATTTTCTGCAGACTGCATACATTTTAAGTTGACCCATGTCTGATGCTCTGCTTCTTCCAGTTCTGTTATTTGTAGCCAACAAGAGCAGGCCTCCTCTGTTCACTTTTCTTCTTATAAGATCGGCCCCACTGGCCCCAGCATGCTTCCTGTTGTTAGGGCTCGACCTCTGCCAATGCGCTTGCGCATTGCAGATGTCGAGACATATTGGGGCTTAACGAGAGCTTAACCAAACTTTGATGCTGTGCCCGTGAAAAAAGCGCGTGCATGCATCAAAGCCACCAGCCTCCCTCCCACAAGCTTCCCTCAGCGTGCGCTCTGGCAATTCTCCTCCCTTAGTTATTCACTGCCCACGGCCGGACGGCACATCAAAGGCTGCTGCTCCCCGTGCGTCTCGTCACCCTTACTCTCCCCTATTCTTCCCTTCTTGCCTCTCCCCGCCCCCCCCCCTCCCCACCACAGCAATGCAGAGGGATTGTTTCAAGTGTTGGCTTTGGTTGCACATCCTATTTTACATTTCTACAGTGTTGACTTTGCTGTCTATAGATTTAGCATTGCTTTGTGTAGTTGTTTGGCTCCATACACATGGAGATTCTCCGTTGTCGTGGATTTTGCTTGGCCTACGGATGTGCTTACATAACTCTTGTATAGCTCAGTCTTGTTATCGGGCTGTGTTTATAGATTTTGTTTGGCTTAATATGCATGTGTAGTTCCTTCTGACGAGTTTTACGTATTTCTCCTTGTCCTAGGTGGATTTTTACCTTTTCCCAATGCCTGCACAAATAGTATGGCTTTAATGTGTGATTCGACTTTGTGCGTTAGAAGTGTGAGTTAAGCCTATACGGCGATTGCAAAATCTCTTGTTAGGAGAAAAAAAATCTTAAAGGGGTTAGAGCCCTGGCATTACTTACCTTTACTTACTACTAGTTGTTTCCCACATTACTCGTGTTTCCTTTCTTCCTGTTGGTCAGTGCCTCCTCCCTCCAGCTTCCTGCTTGGCTTCATGTCTTTGTTCTTGCTGTTGCGCCTGGCTCAAGTAATGTTTTCGGCATCCAGTGTCCTTCCACTGGACTTGTACTTGTAATATCCATGTTTTTTTTTTTTTACTGTCCAGCGTCCGCATTCTATTTTGTTGCTTGCCTGTCCCTACCACGACCTCACGTCTGTCGCTGCATGCTTCTTCCCCTTCGTTGCTGGCCTGTCTCTCACTACCTAGATCCTGTCACTGCATGCCCCTTCCCCACCCCATTGCTAATTGCCTCCCTCAATCATAGCTTGTTTTATATAGCGCAGAGTCCACTGGAAGGACTTGGACAGCGGCAGTGCGTCCATTGGGGCGTTTGGACGTTGCCCTCCCAATGCGCACTGCCGCCATCCGGGACCGACACTGTGTTAAATCACACAGCATTCAACAACGAGTTTCTGGCTGGCCGGTCACCGGGCCGGACCAGAAACCATCGGGAAAGGGGGGGAGGGGGGGCTGTGCAGACGGGCTAGTGCGCGTGTCCTGTTTCGGACAGGTCATTTTCCTGCCCAGCGCGGACATGCGCACTAGCCCCCCCCCTCCCTTGGGAAACCAGGGGTTGCCTCATGCCGTAGCCCCCAGTCTCCTAATGGGGCGGGGAGTTTGGCTGCTCCAGCCTATCCTGTAGAGTCAGTCCGACCTGCCTGATGACGCCTGACGTGACGTCAGCTAATCCTTAGTCTCACCGTGACCCCGCACCCGCAACCATTGCCACACACAGTGCTGCCTGCTTCACAATCACACCTGGTGTTCGTGCTCCTCAGCTCCTGTCCTGATGGTAACTCTTCCTGCCTCGTCGTCGTGGAGCTGGACTACTAACGAGAACTAGTACTACTGAGGTGAGCCATAATATACTGCTCCTGCTGGTGATTACCGCTCTTTTGTAATTGTATTGTATTTTAAACTCCCGCTCAGACACGCGCGCCGTGCTCGCGAGCTACAGTGCGGAAATCATTTTCCGGCCTACCAGGTTCAAATGCCACCAGCCGCCGCTGGACTTGGAGTGATTTAGATGAGCACCAGTTAAATCAGGCTCCATTTGCTGAATTCTCCATTGCCCAGAGGCTCTGACAACCCTCCGCCATCGCCTGCTCTTTACACTCGCCTTGACTCATGAGCACGCTGTGCCTCTAATTCGAGGGGAGGAGGCGGACACCCTGTCCCCAGCATGCCGCCTCCTCGCCAGACTGCACTGTTTACTGTAGCTGCCGCTTGTTTTCACTTTTTAGAAACGCTGCAAACAAACAGGACGTGTTTATCCGATATTTTACTTCCTGAGGCGTAAAACCTTCTGCGCAGAAACGCTTCTAATATTCTCACCAAACAATAGTGAGTAAAGATACTCCACTGCCCAGAACAGAAGAACTGAAATGAGGGATGCGCGGCCCCTCTTATCTCTCCGCTCTCCTTACTCTCACCACTTTCTCCTCCCTCTCACCTCAATCTCCCCTCTCCTCACTATCCCCACTCTCCCCTCTCACCACTCTCCTCTCACCACTATTCCCTCACTCCCCTCTCCCCTCCCTCTCCCTCCCCCTCCCCTCTCCTCACTCTCCAATCCCTCTCTCCCCTCCCTCTCTTTCCCCTCTCTCCCCACTTCCCTCTCTCTTCACTACCCTCTCTCTTCACTCCCCTCTCTCCTCACTCCCCCCTCTCCTCATTCTCCCCTCTCCTCATTCTCCCCTCTCCTCATTCTCCCCTCTCCTCACTCAACCCTCTCCTCACTCTCCCCTCTCCTTACTCTCCTCTCTCCCCTCTCTTATTCTGTCTCACCTCTCTTCTCCTATCTACTCTCTACCCTCTTACCTCTCTCCTCTCGCTCCCCTCAGCACCACCACAGCATCACTCAGGGGCACCACAACATCACTGAACGCCGCAGCATTACTCATTGCCACCACAGCATCACTCAGCATCACCCCAGCATCACTCAGCACCACCACAGCACCACTCATCATCACCACATCATCACTCAGCGCTACCCCAGGATCACTCAGCAACACCACATTATCACTCAGCAACACCACATTATCACTCAGCGCCACCCCAGCATCACTCAGCGCCACCCCAGCATCACTCAGCGCCACCCCAACATCACTCAGCGCCACCCCAACATCACTCAGCGCCACCCCAGCATCACTCAGCGCCACCCCAGCATCACTCAGCGCCACCCCAGCATCACTCAGCGCCACCCCAGCATCACTCAGCGCCACCCCAGCATCACTCAGCACCACCACGGCATCACTCAGCACCACCACAGCATCACTCAGCACCACTCCAAAACCACTCAGCACCACCCCAAAACCACTCAGCACCGCCCCAGCATCACCCAGCACTACCCCAGCATCACCAAGCACCACCCCTGCATCACTAAGCACCACCCCAGCATCACTAAGCACCACCCCAGCACCACTCAGCACCACTACTGCACCACTCAGCACAACCACAGCATCACACAGCGCAACCTCAGCATCACTCAGCGCAACCACAGCATCACTCAGCGCAACCACAGCATCACTCAGCGCAACCACAGCATCACTCAGCGCAACCTCAGCATCACTCAGCGCAACCACAGCATCACTGGTTCAAATATGTTCTTTCAATGTTTCAAGCTGTTTTCTAGCATTCACGCTTTATTACAAATCACAAAAAGATGTTAATATTTCACTTCTGTTCTTGGATGTTCGTCACAATAAAAAACACTGAACATAATCTTCACAAAAGTTATTTACACAAGTTTAAGCTATTGCCATTACAAATTAAATACATTATTTAAGTATTAATCATTTAAAAAAATGAAAAGCCATTGTTATTTGTAATATCAATACATCTAAGTCACGTAAATACAAAACATGTTGCATTACAAATGCTATAGGTGTCACATTTGCGAAAGTTATAACTATTGGGATTGTAAATGACAAAGCTATTAATTTAGCTATTTTAAAAAATAACACATAAATAAAAAAAAAATCATTTATAAGACCAATAGCTCAAACTTTCCTAATGCGAGCCCTATTGCATTTCCAATGCTTGTTGGAGTGTGTGGGCATGCGAGTGGGGGATAATGTGCTGCTTGGCTACTTATATGGTCCCAAAGGCGAGACCTATTGGCTATGCCAATGTTTGTTTACCTTAGAGAACATTTTTAAATCGAACTTAATTCAAATTAGAAATAATACATTCTCTGAAATGAAATGTTATACATGTGAATTCAATAGACACTTTGTTTTAATTTCCGTATTGGTGTTTTAAAGATGCCTTACTGTTCTGATATACATTATCAGAGGCCTATCAGCTATGTGAATGCTTCGTTTATTTTAGGTACTGTTGGAACATTTGCACTTTATTCAGTTTTTTTCTTTTACCCATTGTAGTATTGAATTGATTTTTTTTATTGTTGTAATTAACTGAAATAAAGGCTTCTAATACTGGTCCTTCTAATGGCTTCTCCTGGTGTTGCTGTTTCAGTCCATGCCAATGCTTCCCAGGATCCTGCGAGAGAATAGCCAAAGGGCATATGTTTTTGGTCTATAACGGAGCTGCTATCCCCAATCACAACTTAATAACACGATTCCACAGTTCACCAATGTTGCATTATGAGCCTGTTATGTCCAAATCACGTACCGTCAAACATGATTCCTCCAAAATGCCTATAAACAGGTAACCCATGAATGCAGTTAGTAATAGTCAATGCTGCTTTGGCTAAAGGCCTACCCAATCATCATCTTCCGTAAAGAGGAACAAGGCTTGGATAGCATTAGGCAACTTAGTAGGCTGGAGCCATAGCCAATAACCAACGCATAAGACATACGAGCGAGATATACACTGAAAAAAGGAAAATTCCCCATAGGGGAAGAAAAACACCAGCCTAGGAATAATTCTGAACGCTTAGCGTCTCTAGTAAGTTGAAAATGCTGGGCCCGGAGAGCAGAGTCAAAGGCGTCTCAAACAGTAAACTAAAGAAAATAATAAGGAAAAATATATATTCAATTTATTAAGTGTATACACAATTACGACAAACAAATTATTTTTTGTATATAAGTTTTACATATGTATACATAAATTGTCAAGCAATACAAATGATATCAAAGGAATAATCTTTAGTATTCTTAGAGTCCCAATAGAAACACAAGAAGATAAAATTCCTCCAACATAATAGGTCACGGCAATAACAAGAAATCAAACCAATTGCATCCTAACCATCTAAACAATCACTCATATCCAATTACCAGTCATACTACTGTCTTGTCAACACAAACACACGATAAAAAAGATTGCATAAATGTAAGGACAGATGGGAGAGATGTTAGGGTAGAGTAGCACACTAAGCTGTGTAAGATCACTGGGATAACTAGGCTGTTGTGGTACACAACATAACATTGTCACCAGTACCTAATGCACCTCCACAGTGATCATTACAATTGTAGCCATTTTACAGACCAGACTGCATATCTGGGTACCGGCACACCGCTCGTAGGCAGCTCTCTCTACATGTGCAAGGAATCGTTCTCTTTCTACACCATAGGTAAAATTGCAAAAACATGAGGCAGTTTGCAGCACTGTTTATGCCTCCATTGCAAATCATTTTACCTCCATTGTGTTAGTGAAGTAGCAGATGATGTCAGTGAATAGTCATGGTCACCGCTGATGGGCAATCGAGCTGGCACAGTAATATTGATAGAAAAAACTATAGTGGCGTCATGGTCTCACCTACCAACAGGAAGACATTGGTCTCCTGCATCGTTGGTCTTTGGTCTTCTTCCCAGGGGTACTTCCCAAGTCTTTGCCAGTATACACTGGTGTTGCCAGCCTTCAGAATCTAGTCTTGGCCGTAAGTCTTCAACTGGACTGCTCCAGAGAGGGGAGCAGTGGTGGAGTTTCAACCAATCCCACCCTTAGCGAAAGGAAATTGAGGTCAGTTAATGAAAAACTGCCATTGCCCTTCTTATCTCTACCTCCGTTCTCAATTTGTAATTGCTCTCATTGGTGAATTCAACAGGAAGCATAAGAACTGCCCATGTAGACATTGTAGCTTGATTACAAATGGCGGAGAACAGAGACGGTCACCACCCTTCACCTAGGTCTTTTTCATTCCACCACCAAGAAAGCCATTTGTAGTTTTCTTGCTATCACCAGCTGTGTTGTTGTCCTGTAGCGCACTATAACATTTTGGTGGATGCAGCAAAGAGTTTCTTATTGTGATTAGAGCCTCTGCTGAAATAGCATAGAAGGCAGTGCGTCCTACCAAGCGGTCTTCGTATTCCCTGGAATCAGAACAGATGACTGGATATTACCCCCTTTAGACATCCTTCTGGTTAGCCTCTCCATCAAAGGCTAAACATTTCCTTAACATGCTGCTTTAAGGGCAGCCATGAGCACGTATAAGGAAGAACAGCTCTTACATAGGGTTTAGAAGCTTAGGAGCTTCCCCTTGTGGCCATCACCAGTAAGCCATCGATGACGTTATTGAATAAAATGTGAGGGTTTCACAGTCCAGTCCGTGTTGGGACTCAGTTTCTGTTGATTGTTTGAAACTATATTGGCACAGTACTTTATTGCTGGTTTAATCGCTCCACTGTATTATGATGATCTGGAAGTAGTATAAAATACTGTGCTCTTCTGAATTACAGTAAATCTGTACCCTTAAAGAATTTAATAGATACTATCTTTTATAGTTGTACTTACTAATCAGTAATGCACTTTAATCTTATGAATTGCTTCACGTGAGTTGATGCTCATTTTTTTGTTTTAATAGGTTGGTAAAATTTCCAAAAATAAAAAAAAAAAACTGAAAAAAAAGCAGAAGAGGCAAGCTGAACTACTTGAGAAGCGCCTGCAAGAGATCGAAGAATTAGAGCGTGAAGCTGAGAAGAAAAAGATTGAACAAAATATAACTTCTTCTATACCATCAAATGAGCAAGAAGATGAATTCCATTCGGAGGTCAAACTTAAAACAGCAGGTTTACTCGAAGATGCGGACGACGAGCCCGAAAATGAGTCTGGTCAGTTATATCTTGGTGTCAGTGGAGATCTTGTGAGCAATTTGCTTTATTCATGTTATGTTTTGTAGCTCCACTGTGAACTAAAAAAAAAGTTATTTTTATCACTACATTACATTATCGAAATTGAATTTTCCAACTGATTATTTAAGCATTCTGGGCTAGATGTACGACGCATTTTAGCAAGTGCAAACGGGTCTTAGACCCGTTTGCGCACGCTAAAATGCATGGGCCCATGTACAAACAGTATTTTGCGGCTCGTAAAATACTGTTTTGTGACTCGCTATTAGGAAGGTGCATTCCCTCCCTAATAGCAACTGCACAGGTATGTACAAGTGTTTTGCAACTGCAATTGCGGCCACAAAACACTTGCAAATTACCACCTACTTCAAGTAGGTGGTAATGCATTCACAGATGGGAAGGGGTCCCCAGGGGACCCCTTCCCCTGTGCAAATGCATGCAATATTATTTTTTAAGGGCAGGCAGTGATCCCAGGGACCACTGCCTGCCCTTAACAAATTAAACAAAAACTTTTCAAATTTTTTTTTGCATTTCAAGGAAAACGGGATGCATTTAAAAAAAAAAGCTGCTTTATTTAAAAGCAGTCCCAGGCATGGTGGTCTGCTGAGCCCAGCAGGCCACCATCCCTGGGAGGGTCTGTCATTCCCAATGGCTCGCAAATTGGAAGAGGCTCATTAATATTCATGAGCCTCTCAATTTGCGATCCCATTTGGAATCGCAAACCGTGTTAAACACACTGTTGTACATTCCAAATTGTGCCTCGCAATTGAGCGCAAATTGCGAGTCACTATTTCGAATGGTCTTACATCTGGCCCCCTGTCTATTGCGTTATTTAGAGTTTGACAGCTATATGCAACTGCCAAATAGTGCCATATGTCCTATCCTTGCTGTGTAAAGTGCATAAAGGCCATAAGGTGGAGTTTATGTATAAAAGAATGCTCTTATTTTTTTTGTCAATGTTTTTTCTTGATTTTTCTCGTACAACATAGGAAGATAGTTGCAGGCACCATACGACACGGTGTTACAATACTACTATTGGAGCAACGGAAAAGGTGAAGCTTTCCGCTTGTAGAAAGTTGGGCAAAGTAACAAGGGTGTAGAGGGAGAAAAATAGGCGGAATAAGGAAGCAGGCTAGTAAAGCTATAGGCCTGGGATCCATTGGATAAGCGGCTATCGTCCTATGATGGGCGTGGTTGGGCCCAGAACGGTGGGCTGAGGGGCATTTGCATGGTACCGGGAGTGCAAACAATCCGCTATGTGGTGGTCATGGCTGCGCCAGCTATATGCACCAAACATGGCTAGTGAGGGGATCAGGTACCAGCTGTCTTTGCCCGAAATATTGGGAGTATAAACTAATGTTCTTTAATGCTATTTTATGTAAACTAGTTTTGTGTCTGTTGTGTGATTATCAAAATCAAGGCGTAAGGTGTGGTGGAGGTTTTGCACTCCTGCCTTGACTGATGCCACGCCCAGATATAGATGAACAGTTGTACTGTTTCTTTTGTATTTTGACCGCTGTGGTTGTTGACTTGAACAACGACATTGCCTAAAGTATTTTCATGGGACTGTTTTTATACCATAACTGCAGTACACTGGCTGCCTGTGGCGACTGTCTACATTGTTTAAGTGTAACATTAGTGGTAACTAGATTTCCAGAGTATGGCACAGTGCATGTTACTGTTCATATTTCCTTCAACTTTTTGTTGTTGCCACACCCAGCCTCTTAAAAGCCAGCACGTCAATGGGCCTGCATTGAGCCAGCATAGCAGGACATGTATTTGTAAAGCACACCTTCATCTGTGGGTATCCAGATGCTCGATAAGTTATTTCGTCTCCCTTTTCAGTAAGCAGGAGGTAGAGACGGGGTTGTCCATTGTCCCCCCTGCTCTTCGCCCTGGCAATGGAACCTCTTGCCCATCTATTTAGCAGGGACAAACCTGGGGCATTCCGCTGCATGGGGTCCCACACAATACAGATGATGTGTTGATCTACATGCAGGATATTTGAGAAAGCATAGATGGAATGTCTGTGCTGCAGGAATTTCAAGCTGTTTCAGGACTAGCTGTGAATTGGGCTGCTTACATCCGGATTGCCCTTGACAGTATGTGGTTGACTCATATTCGCTGTTGGGAACCCCACACATTCCGCTACCTCAGAATTAACATATATCATGAGACCCAAGATATAATCAATGGCAATCTCACTAGAGTTATAGCCTTGCTGCGGCCTCAGATGGCGTTCTGGGGTAAACTACCACTCGCAGTGCAGGGCCGAGTCTCTTTGACAAAGATGGTGATGCTGCCGAGGCTGCTTGACTTTTTGACATAACCTCCCCTTCACATAGCTAAATCCGCCGTTCGCACACTACACTCAACGTTGGGCAGCTTTATCTGGAACAAAGGGTGGGGTGGGAGGTGCCCCTAACTTTGAACATTAATATCTGGCAGCACAGTTGCAGTTGCCTTACATAGGAACTGGGCCTTCCTGATCTTAATCTATATTGAATTGACCAGTGCACAGCAGTTTCGTAAGAGGTTGTTTGAAAGTGTTGAGTTCAGTAGGTGCTCCCTAGGTATCGTCTCCCTGCCAACAGACAAATAAAACTGAAATGTCTGGAGTGCGTTCAATTGAAAATTGTTAGCATCCTTGGGGGCACAGTTGTAAGGGAATGAATACTTAAGCTTCTTAAAAAATGTTCGTCACACTGAGTTGAAGTTTTTGAACTCCAATTTTATTTCTTCATATTTTACATTTTTGTTTTCTTAATTGTATTCATTTTCATACAATAATTCATTTGTTATCCATACATGGGTGTTTTTAGCTCCAATGCATTTCGGGCCACTGCCCTTCATCCGGGAGCATATCTACAAGGAACAACATAAATTGGGTATACTGTTCAAATGCCTGTTGTCATGTGTGAACTTATACAATACAATACTATAATATATCGACCATGTTCCCCAAAAGTGGAAGTGTGTAATGTGAAAAACCGTGAACAGTGCTAAAAAAACATGCAAAGCGGCGGGGTGTGTCACTCTCACTGACGAGAACGGAACTTACTGGTATGGACGGTTCTGAGGCTGAAAAGCACCCGATCTAGAAGGAAAAAAATGGAGGTGGTGAGCGTGGTGAACAGCCACTGGATAATGAGGCTGACAAAGTCTAGAGCGATCATGAGTAAACGAGGCTTAAAAAGCAATACTCACAAAGAAAGTTGGTGAAGAATAGCGCTGGCTTTGTATACATTCGGTGCTCAGTTCGCTATGTTCATTGTGCTGTGTGCATTCACTGCTCCGGTTCGATGACCCGGGGGTCATCGAACCTGTAATGGATGTTTTTCTAGCTCCAGCTTCAGCAAAAGCAGCTTCTGCACGTATCTTAAAGAAATACAAGCCGGCTGCATTGGATCCTCTAATCCTGAGATCGGATCCTCCCCTGATTCGGTTATAATTGCAGCAGCTAAGAAAACGCACTCAGTGGCATCTTCTTCCTCTGTTCCTCCTGATAAGGAGAGTAAAGCTCAAGACTCATGGGGGAGGAAAGCCTGTGGCTCGGCGGCTTCCACATTACAGGTTTCCAACGCTGCAGTCCTGTTGGAGCGATACGACGGATCCCTGTGGGATTCTTTGGATCGTTTTAAAGAGAAGCTTCCGAAGGAAGATCAGCCGGACTACTCAGAAATTATTCTAAGAAGGTGCTCTGGTGTTCATCCAAGTAATAAGCACGGCAGCTGATGGCGTATCTCTGGCGGCTCATTTGTATGAGCATGGTGTATGTGCATATCGTTCCTCTTGGTTACGCCTCACTGCATTAAAGCCTGATGCACAGCAGCGCATAATGAATCTTCCGTTTTCGGGTACCTCTCTGTTTGCGACCCATACAGATGAGGAGATGGGAAGGATGAAGGCTGAATTGGACACTTTGAAGGCGGTGGGCCTTGAGAAAAAGAAAGAGTTCAGAAGTGTTACAGGCCCTATAATCGCAAAGGTAACTAGCAGAGGGTTCAAACCCCTCAATGGTCACAAAGCAAGCAGGGGAAATCCCAATATCAGGACCAACGCTCCTCAAGGGGAAGAGGAGGACACCAGCAACAATCTTCCTCCACAGCAAAGACCACGGGGAAGCAATGAGTCAATGCTTCCTCCAGCACAGTTGCGCACTCCAGTGGGAGGAAGTATAACACACTACACTCAAGAGTGGCACAGAATAACAAAAGATCAATGGGTGCTAAATATACTAGACAATGGATACGTGCTACGTTTTTGCACGGCTCAAAAAGACTCTCCTCTGGTAAAATCCAGAAAGCATCATCTGGACCTCCTGCGTCAGGAAGTGTCAACCCTTCTTGAAAAATAAGCTATAGAAGAGGTCACCCCAAAGCAGAGAGGGAAATTAATCTATTCAAGATACTTCCTTGTCCAGAAAAAAGACCAGCCGAACAAGTTCAGACTCATCTTAGATCTGCGGATTCTGAACAAATACATCAAAAAAGAAAAATTTCAGATGATGTCTCTTCATCAAATATTTCCACACTTAAAGAAAGGCGATTGGATGTGCTCAGTGGACCTTCAGGATGCATTCTTCCACATCCAGATCCCGATCACAGCACGGCACCGCAAATTCCTACGTTTCACAGTAGGGAAGGATCATTACCAATTCAAAGTCTTACCCTTCGGTCTAAAGTCAGCTCCAAGGGTATTCACGAAATGCATGGCAGTAGTATCGGCCGCTTTACATCGCCAAAGCCTACACGTCTATCCATACCTATACGATTGGCTGCTAAAGGAATCATCTCCTCTCATGGTGCAGGAACACCTTCTCATACGTCTGAACCTACTTCAACGTTTGGGACTGCGTGTTAATCTGGACAAATCAGTCCTACATCCGACCCAGTCGCTCCACTATCCGGGGGCAAATATCAACTCCGCCCTAGGAAAAGTGTTTCCTTCGACGGAAAGACTGTCTTCAATGAGGGTCAAAAGCAACATCATCCTCCAGGCCCCTCAGCCATCAGTAAGACAAGTGGCTTCTCTGCTGGGCTCAATGGCCTCCTGCATTTTCCTCATACCCAACGCCAGGTTGAGAATGAGGCCACTTCAGCAAGACCTAGAAGACATATGGAATCAGTCCTCGGGTCAATGGAACGACCGGATTCTACTATCCCCCATTGCGAAGAAGTCCTTCCTCTGGTGGATGCATCCACAGAATCTCATGGTGGGAGTTCATTTTCACTGACCTCTGCCAGTGCAATCCCTGATTACAGACGCTTACCGTCAGGGCTGGGGTGCACATCTGGGTTCACTTCAGACACAGGACCGATGGACCCCAAAGAGCAAACTTATCATATCAACATGCTGGAACTGCGAGCAGTTCACTTAGCTCTCAAGGCTTTTCAACCTTCCATTCAGTCAGATTCAATATTGGTTCAAACGGACAACACAACCACCATGTACTATTTACACAAACAAGGTGGAACACGTTCTCGTCCTCTGTCTCTCGAAAGCCCAAACGATTTGGCACTGGCTGCTAGCCAGGAACCTATCGATCACGGCAGTCCATCTGCCAGAGGAGCAGAATGTTCAAGCAGACTCTCTCAGTCGTCACTTCCAAGAGCAAGAATACTGGGTGCTCAACGACTACGTGGTGGCAGACATTTTTCAGCAGTGGGGTCATCCCTGCATAGACCTCTTCGCAGATGAAGAAAACAAAAAATGCCACGCCTTCGCATACAGGTTTTGCCGACCAGGAACGAGGGGGAATGCACTTTTGATAAACTGGTCAGGGACGTTTGCATACGCCTTTCCACCCCTCCCTCTCATTCCGAAGGTAGTGGCAAAACGCCTGAGATCCAGGATGAAGATGATCCTAATAGCACCGGACTGGCCTCACCAATGTTGGTATCTGGATCTGTTGCAGCTGTGAATTCGCCCGCATCTGAGGCTTCCATGCAGGCCGGACCTTCTTACCAAGATGGGGGGGGGGGGAGATCTTTCATCCCAGCCTTCCCTCGCTCAGCTTGACAGCATGGCTCATGAAGTCCTGCAGTACGGACATCCAAACCTTCCCTCGGACTGCATGGACATTCCACTGGAGTCAAAGAGGCCTTCCACAAGAACCTCGTACTCTATGAAATGGAAGAGGTTTTACTTGTGGTGTGTACAGAATGGTTGGAGTCCAGTTAACGGGCAGGAGGAGGTCATCTTACCATACTTGCTCTATTTGGCCAAGTCTGGGTTGAAATACTCCTCCATAAAGGTACAATTGTCAGCCATTACGGCGTATTGTTAATCTCCTAACCAACCTTCCTTTTTTCAACTGCAGGTGGTTAAGGACTTTCTACAGGGGCTCAAGAAAGTTTACCCTCCTGTTGGACCTCCTTCTTCTTCTTGGGAGTTGAACCTGGTATTGTCCAAGTTGATGGGCTCTTCTTTCGAGACCATTCCTAAAGCAACATTGCAACACCTTTCGTGGAAGGTGGTTTTTCTGGTAGCAATCACTTCTGCGCGCAGAGTAAGTGAAATTCAAGCGCTATCTTCCAAAGAGCCTATACAGTCTTCCACCATAATAGGGAGGTTATGCGAACCCACCCTTCCTTTCTACCAAAGGTTGTGTCGGAGTTCCATGTAAATCAGACTATTTATTTGCCCTCCTTCTTTCCAAATCCTACGACACCAGCGGAAAGGTCTCTGCATTCGCTGGACCTCAAGAGGGTTCTCAAGTTTTACTTGGAAGCCACGAAATATATGAGAAAGTCTGACCAATTGTTTGTAAACAATGGTTCTGATAGAACAGGTTTTCCAGCTTCTAAACAAACCATCTCAAGATGGATAGTTTCTTGTATAAAGTTATCTTACCAGTTGGCAAATAAGCCATTGTTCGCTTCCCCTAAGGCTCACTTAACTAGGTGCAAAGCAGCAACAGTAGCTTTCCTAAACAATGTACCAGTGGCCGAGATTTGCAAAGCGGCAACTTGGAAATCGGTCCACACATTTACCAGGCATTACTGCCTAGATTCTGTCTCCAGAGCAGATACCCAAGTGGGCCAGGCTTCCTTGAGGAATCTGTTCCAGTGTTGATTTTTTCGGAGTCTGTGTTCACCTAATGGCGGTTTCCTATGTCTGAATAGTTCTTTGTTTACTTGCCCGCAGGATGGGGGGATGGGGTTGCTATTCTATTCATGTGCTTATGACTATGGTTGAGGATCCCCTGGAAGAGAAGGATTAGTTACTTACCTGTAATCCTAGTTCTCTTCCAGGGGTATCCTCATCAAAGTCATAAGCAACCCACCCGCCTCCCCGGGCAAGTGAACATGATACATAAATCTGTTTCTAAAATGGTCTGCGGTTATCCGCAAAGAACAACTGACCTAACTGTCACCCCTGAGGCGTGATGGGAGCTAGGGGTCATGGCTGCCTGAAAGGCACGGTGCCATTTATTGTTACTGTTTATGTGGGTTAGCTTTTCAGCTTTCTACACTGATGTTTTCTCTACAATGCAGCCTGTGCTGACAATGTTTTCACTTTCCTTGCAGGATTACATTTTCTGCTGTATAATAAAGCGGTTTTCAAAGGCTTTCTTTCTCTGCGCTTTATTGGAATGTATTTATGTGCAAAGACTTCTCTTGCAGCATTGTTCAGCATGTCTAGGGAAGGCTGCAATGTATGTTTTATATATGTATATATAGATATATATATGGTTTTCACATATATGATATGTGTTTCCGGGGTCCCGTGTATGGGCGGGAATATTCATGTTCTTATGACTTTGATGAGGAAACCTCTGGAAGAGAACTAGGATTCCAGTCAAGTAACTAATCCTTACTCCCCTGAGATTCCATTGAGTTCACTTGAGCCATTTGGGAGCACACTGAGTAGGGCAGGGATGGGGGTTTGGGAGGCAGCAGATTCCAGGATGAGACGTTGCGAATGGAGTATGACCTGCCGGTGGGACACTTCTTATCACAACTGCTCATAGACTGGGCACTTCCTAGCTTATGGTAGATTGCTGGCATTACTGGAGAAACACTGGGGCATCATAGACGTTAAACCTGCTCAACACCCTTTGATTCATACTCTATAGGTAATGGGTAGCCTCCGAAAACGTATTACATGGCTGCACCGAGCACTCTTATTCACCATACAGGATCCACTAGCAGTCACTCGAAGTTGTTGGAAGGTGGATGTGGGCAGAGAGTTAACACAGCAGGAGTATCGAGGAACGCAAAGTGCCAATATAGTCAGCATAATGTCCTCCTTAAGGCCTGTCTTACTCAGGCTGGCTTACACTTCACGTTTGGATCCTCCTCAAAGTTCCACAGATGTCCACAGCTGGGTGCCAATATGCTGCACATGTTCTGGAACTGCCATGAGGCAGTGGTGCTGTGTGGAGGGGTGTCTTGAGCAAGAGAAAAGGTGACTGGTCGCTCGGATGTATGCTCGCTGGAGGGTGCTCTGCTGTGTCTGTTTAAATGCCCTAAGGGTGCAAAAGCAACTGCTAGATTTATGGATTTAGCACTAATGATCAATCGTAGGTTTATTACCATGCACTGGAAAGCACAGACACTTCCAGGACTACTGCACTGGTGTAGGGCGATGCTTAAATGGGGGCTTGCTGAGGTGGTGGCACTCAGGCGAGCGGAGGCTCTTGGGTTGCACAAATATCCTATTGCAGCGGACTGGGTAACACTTCTGGCTGATTTACAATGTATAGGGAAGTTCTGGCTGACTAGTGTCACTGTTTCGCTCACTGTTGAGGGCTCCTAGCACACTTGAAACATTTGGGATTTCCTTATAGCTCTTACACCTGCTGCAGGCACCTGCACCTATATACTGACTGCTCTGTGGTATTGTCGCTGCTGCGTATATTATTGTGCTATGCTACGAATCCCCAGTAATTAATCTGCAGGGGCTATGTAGTCTTATCAAGTCATGCTTAATTGGTTAGAATGTCTTACCACACTCCTTGGGGGCCCCTTGAAAGGCAGTGGAAAGGTAGTACTATGTTATTGCTACATTTGGCTCTTACCAACTGAGGAGTAGTCAGCGCATGGTTTCATTTGTTTGAATAGCTTATTTTCATTAATGCAGATAAACAGGCTGAACCAGAAACTCCTACTGATATTGTCGTAATGTCATGGTTGTCTCTTGTAACATAATGGAGACACTGCAAGTCTACATGAGTTCTGAAAGTATGTGATGTAACAGCCTGTATTGCTGTTAAAGAAAATAAAATTGGTTAAAAAACATTTAAAAAACTGTTTTTTATTGTTACCTAGCTCAGTGGTACTCCTTTTATAGAGTACAAGAGGAATGGAGGCGAAGTCTATCATTTGGCATTCAAACCTGTGGCCATGGGATCAAACTCCGATTTCTGCAGTTGATTCTTTAGTCCACTGAGACCTCACCCCCAGTGAGCATCAAGGAGCAGTCACTCAAAAGACCCAGCTGTTGTGAAACGCCAGTGATATTCGGTCCAATGCAAAAAAATGCTCCAGGGGAAACTTTGAAAGAGGCTCCCGCTATGTATTCTGCTTTGCTTCTGAAGGCTTTTTTGTTTGTAATTAATATTAATTAATAAGATATTTGTATATTGTGAACCTAGCTTAAAGGCAGAGGAGGACTGTACGCGGGCACAGGCCAATATACATTCAACTAGTGAAATGAAGGGGAGCTGGGTTCTCAGAGCGGGAGTAGACTGCTGCTGCTTAATAATTTATTCTTTAAATTGGAGTGGGCTGATGGTGGTTCTGAAGGATGACTTGATGGGGATGCAGATCCTGGGTGCTTAGATTGAGAAAGCCTTTTGCCTTGTGTTATCATTATTATTATTTTTTTTGCACTTCTTAGTCTTCTGTGTGGTGTCCAGGCAAGAGCGACCAGACAGAGGTGGTGAGCTTGTAAGCCAGCTACTCATGGGTGCTGGTTGTGATGGCTTTGCAGAGGTTAAAGCTGGTTTTAAAGATGATATGGGTCAGCAAAGGGAGCCAGAGGTGTTCTGCTAGGGTGGGGTGATGTAGGCATATTTCTTCAGGCCAACGATGTGCTCTCTGCGGCACATGTCTGTGCAACCACATAAGCTGTATTCTGTGAAAAGGCATGCTCAGATAGTATTTTTTCAATTTTTGGGCTATTGGGGATATGTCTTTTTTGCACCATGTATTGAGATAACGTAGTGGCACGGAGCATAAGTGCCCGAGCTTCTTTTTAATCACCGTGAAACGTTTTAATCCTTAGTGTATTTATTTATTTTTTTTGAAAACCTTTATTGTGCGTCAAATCAGAACAAATACGGGCCTACAACCTTCCGGCCGGCCACGATAACAGTTGAGCATCAATGCAACTTTACGGCGACACAGTAATATCTTCGTTATAGGCAAGCATTAAATGGGTTACACTGTAATTACCATATTACCATGTCTCAGGATTGGTGAAGGTTAATTTTAAGGTTTTCATCGCGACAATTAAGATCAGGTCGTACTACTCCGCACTAATACAAGCAAGAAAAAGAAAACTAGGTCCATGTAGGTGGGACTCGACAACAAACACACGTATCAATCAGTGCGGCTCGCAACATGCAAGTTCCAGCCAGAGGACGGTCACACAGTATGCATACCCCAAGAGAGAACGCAACATCCCAACCAACACCGCGCCACCACCCATCCCCCAGTCTGCCTAACATGGGCCTAGGGAAGAAAAAATTATATAATAACAAAAGGCACCATAGAAATAAACACCAACTAAAATGTACCCCCCCACCCTACACACATGCAGAGGCTACGGCCTACCCCCCCCCCTAGCAGAGTGTTTCATCTCCCCAAAAAACCCGAAATGTAGTAAGAGAGAGAAATTGAGAAGAAGAAAGAAAAGGGAAAGGGAAGAGAAAAAGAAGCTCAATTCACATAAGACCAGGGAGAGAAAGGAGAGTATACTACTCAACTACTCCCAGGAAAGGGAAGAGGAAAAGCGGGGAGGAGCCCACCCAACAACCGAACTCCCGGTCTCCCTCGCCGCCAATATATCCTGCGCCATGTACAACACAATGTCAAAAAACTGTAAACCCGGTGGATCCGAATCGATAACACCCAGTACCTCAGCACAGCACAAGTCCTCCCCCCAGCAAATGAAGTAGACATCAGGAGAAATCGACAGCGACGTGTTGCAAAAGAAAAAACAGGACATTAAAGACTACTCAGCCAATATTGCAAAATGTGTGTCAGTCCAGGTCTCCACCAGCCGATCCAACCAGAGCGTCAACGGGCAAGCCATCACCCCTGTCCGGACCGGCAGAAGTGTTCCAGGCCTGTCCATTGCTGCGAGCCACCTCCAACCAGGACAAAGAAGCAAGATGGCCGCTTACGAGGGAAGGGAACAATGAAGACGCATCGTGCCGCAGGGTCCCAAACACAGTAGTAACGTGCCACAGAAGCTCCAGTGATAGGTGCAGCGAGGGTAACATTAGGCAAGGAAAGTGAAGAGCTAAGTCTCTATAGATAGTACGTAGGCAAAGTCCTAGCCTCCAAAGGGAGGGGTATCTCCGCAACTGTATCCTCGTCGATGGGTAGACACGTTACATTGTAACCAGGAGAACACCTCACCACCGTCCCTTTGCTCGGCAACATTGTTTCCCCTCCAGGAGAAAACAGGGGCGGCGGGGGGTCCTCCAGCCGGGATCGTCCCGTGTCAGACATTGCCTCATCGAGTCTCCGGGCCAGCGCCCGGGCAGTGCTCCGCATTGCCACCTTCAATGCCACGAGGGCGGCCAGGACATCACCACGGGTCGGGTCACCCCGAGTCAAACGCCGGTCCGCACCATCCCGTTGCTCCCTCGGCACGGTCTTCGGCACAGGGGCACATGGGCGCGCAGGCACTATATACCCAGGGTCAGCCCGCGTCTCGGCAGGAAGAACAAGCGCCATATTCATTTCCACTGCAGGCAATTAGTGGCGAGACGGGGGTGTCCACAGAAACCGAAGAAGCAAGGGTGTAGCCACCGGGGGAGCTCCGTGCACAACTCGGAGACAGCACAGGGTGAGAGCGCTCCACGTTTACTGTGAGAACCGGCCGTCCACTGCTGGAAGACGCACCAAAATGGAGTCCGCCCGTTTCTCTTCAGAGGGGCAGAGGAGAGCTGATCTCAGGGGCCTCCAACGTCGTTCATGCCACCGTCAGCGCGAGAGGGAGTCCGACCCGGTTGGAAGGGTCCGACTCCGGTCGCACGGCCCGCGCTTTACACCCCCGAGGTCATCAGCGGTACCCCAGCTCGTCTTCCCGTCCACGTCCCTCGGCGTCCAGCGGCGGCCATCAACGCAGGGACCAGGGGAAGCGCCGGAGGTCGGAGAAAACACCGAGTCTGTTGCCAAACCCGCCGGTAAAGGTATCAGGAGAACGCCAGTCGCTTCAGTGCCGGTATTCCACGGTGGTAGAGCGGCGCAGGTCAGGAGAAGTGATCAGGATTGTTAAAAGAAGCCAGACGGCTCACGGAGCCGGGAGCTCAAGCGTCTGTCCCGTCCGCCATCTTGGCTCCTCCCCCCTCAGTGTATTTTTCATAGCATTATCTCAAAGTACAAAAGAGCTATTTGATCAAATGTTATTTTATTCAGACTGTAGGGTGGCGCATTTCTGTATCCAAAATCCTAAGGCAAGGTAGTCTCTACATATTGACTTAACTAGAGAAACAAATCTCTGTTTGTGGCCACCTTCTGTCTAAAATCTATTGATAACATTGTTACACAAAATAAAAGATTGGTAGCCAGATTCAGATCAAATGGAAAAAAAAGCTCCTAAGCATATGTTCAGAGATCTGCATTGCTGCCTAACATACTTTCTCTTTGCAATTAGCAGACATGGGGAAATCATGTGAAATCTTCCACGGGATCCTATTCTCCTATTGTCATGGTGTGGAAATCTGTAAAGCGTATATTTACACAGGAGAATGGACCCTGCTGTGCAAATGCTCTTTTTAACCACAGTGGCAATTCCGCGGCGGTATAATCAAGTGGGCAGGGCCGCGTCGGCCAACGGATGTGCGCAGCACTACGGAGGTAGTGCGCGTGACGGCCGATGGCCGACAGAAGCACGCAACAGGTGAAAAAAAATAATCTCAGCAGAGAAAAAGATTCCCTGTGAAGAAAACCCTTCACCACCACCCTACCAAATCGGACGATGATCCACTTTGCTGCCCATCCTCAAGTGGAGTACATTTACTGGGTGGAAAGGGGTTGTATTGAAGTTAGGAATGCCCACAAATGTACATATTTGTGCATGTTTGCAAACATGCAAGGTTTACCACGCCGTGCACAGCCCAATTTCCACCCCTTGCATAAGATTTACCACTGTGGATTCCTCTGCATCTTGGATTAGTAAATCCATCTACAAATGCTTTTCTGAATTACTGTCAGGCTTAAATGGTTGTATATTCAGACACAAATGTCTGTTTACAGGTAAAACCTATCATTGTTAATTGGGCCCTCAGACTATAGAGACATCATCTAGAGCTAAATCAATCACTTGCTCAGCAAGTGAGTGGAAATGTTTTTCTCAGTTGGGGAGGCAAGAGGAGACCCTATTCTACAGTTCAACTGCTGAGCAGATGATCCAATCCTCTCATTTAGAAATTGGTAGAGATTAAGACATTTATGGCAGCCTTTGATTCACCTCTGTTAGTGAATATGTAACTTTGTTGTAAAAATCTAGTATAGAGCATATTGCTTTTTGACTTCTCTTCCATTTCTTTTTTCTAGTAGGCCCAGGTGATGTTACTCATCTAAACCCTAAATCATCTAATTTTTCAGGTGATTTGGCAGCTCAGCGATCTGTCAATCTATCGAACCCTCGAGTTTTCCATGCATTTATGAATATGCACAAGAGTGCTTGATTGCAGAAAAGGCCCTGATCAGAACGAAAATTATCCCTGTAATAAATGAAGCCTAGTGAATACATCCATAGGCTAGATCAGTCAAAGGCACACCTATAGCAGATATGTGTGAGAAAACTCCAAAGCACTTATTCTGAAGCCCAAAGGCACACCAGATCCTCCTGGAAAAAACGTCACCACCTTTAGCTTCTTTCCATGAGATGACTTTATCATTTTAAGTGTAAACGAGAGTGCCATTTCAGTTTTACTGCATATCAAACACTGCATGTTTTCTCTCATCCCAAGACCCAACCCATATAATGGAGACGTTTCTATGGTGTACTACTATTCATTACATCGTAGGTAGCACATTGGTTGTAATTACAATGAAAGTAAATATTGCCACATTTACAGCCAATCAATACATAAGAAATAAGCCATCAGCCAACTATTATAGGAGGGGTTTTCACACATAAGCATATAGAAAGTCCTAATCCAGATTTATGAAAGGATAGGTTAAATATTACTGCAGTGGTCAAATCATTATTAAAAAAGGCCACTTTAGAGCTCTCTGAAATAAATCATTATTGGCCGATCTTCTCTGTTGCCAGTCCCTGCAAAAATCTTACAGAAACATTTTAATCTCCATCTTAGCTCCTACCTGGATCAACACCATTTGCTTGATAGCTCGCATCATGGCTTTAGGAGTGGCCACAGTACTGAGACCGCGTTAACTTATGCAATTAACAACAACCGCACTCAAGTCGATGCTGGGTACACCTCTTTACTAATTGTCTTAGACCTAACTATGGCCTTTGATACCATCTCACCCCTGAGATTAGTTGGCCGTCTTAAATAAATTGGGGTCACATGCTCCGTTCTGAAGCTTCTTTCCTCTTTTCTCACTGACCGGGCACAAAAAGTAAAATTGGATAATTTCTAATCTAATGCCACTCATAAGTTTTGAGGAGTCCTTCAGGGCTCCTCATTGAGCTCAACCCTGTTTAACATCTATGTTGTCCCTCTGGCCATCGTTATTAGTTCTTTTGGACTGGAGGCTCTCTCATATGCGGATAGCACACAACAATGTGTGGGTCTTGAGGAAAATCTTTCCATGTCTTTCCCTTTCCCCTTGAAAGCAGGCAGTTGTCGCCCTGGTCCTTTCCAGATTGGATTATTGTAACGTCTTCTAGTTGGACATTAATAAGGGATCCATTCACAAACTGCAGCTTGTACAGAATGCAGCAGCCAGGCTAGTGATGGATCTTCCTAAATTCCACCCTGCTTCGGCGTCTATTCGCAAGTTGCATGGCTTCCTCTAGGCCGAAGAATAATATTCAAGGCCCTTTACTTTGTTCACAAAGCTTTTTATAATTTTAGGCTCCGAAGGTATCGAAAGGCTTTCTCGACAGTATGTTTCTGCCAAACATTTACGATCTACCAGTAAAAACTGTCTGGTTGTTCCCAGGTTCAGGAGAGCCAGTTGGGGGAAGAAGATCTTTTTCTGTTGCTGCCTCTAAGCTCTGGAACACTCTTCCGCTATCAATCTCGGGACAAGCATCTCACTTTCTTTTCCGCCAGGCCCTGAAGACCTGGTCTTCACCACCTAATTGGTAGGAGCCCCTGCGACCTTTGGCTCTATCTGCAGCGCCTTGACGCCTTTGGGCAAAGCTTGCGCTTTATAAGACTAATATTCATTCATTCATAGGTTAAACAGTGTGCTGCAAATGGACACTGAAAAGGAGACCTATTCCGAACATAACAATGCTACTGAAAGGTTGCATTTTTAATGGGCTCCATTACGTACATTTTATAGCACTTCTTGACGAGGTGCCAAAGGCTTCCAGGAGATCTAGTAAGGGGCTATTCTGTTTGCTGCCTAAGGGTAATAAAGTATATAGATTTTAGAGTGACCTAGGCAGTAATTGCATTAGCTGTTCCTTAAGATGGGGTTGACAGCTGAACGTGTGTGGGGCTGGTCTCCGAGTTGAGCATCTGATTCAGTCCATCCGGCTGCTTCCCATGCACACAAAGGCACACTTGACATAAATTAAGACAGACAACTTAACACGCAAACACAGTGATGCTTCCGAAAAACAAAAACAATGTGTTGGTAATTGGAGATGTGTGCAAGATGACAAAAACACCTCATTAAGTGCTGAGGTGTAATTCTGATAGTTAAAAGCGCTACACAAATGTCAAATCATTACATAAAGTGCTAATGTTCCACAGGAATAGCTGGCTCGACCTAAACTATATATAATGTATATCTGAGTGTGTATATATATATATATATATATCTATCACGCTCGTTTTTTCACCGTTTAGAAACAGGAAAAGGCACTCACAGGGCTTGCTGCAAAAAATTGGGTTTATTTTCAAAAGTCCGTGGACGCAAACATGAAAAAGACGCGTTTTGCCCATGGCTTAGTCTCGTATTTCATAAAAGCTGCCATTGAAACATTCTCTTTTAAACTATTGGTTGTTACACAAGTCACATGATGTTAATGTGTCAACAAAGTCAAGGAGGGACTTTTGCGTATCTTATTTGGCCGCCATCTTATCACTGTAAAAAACCAGCCTTAACATAGCTTAACAGTTCAACAGATCTACATTAATGATATTATTTCTAGTGATTGTTAATTACTAGATAACATTAACAAGTGACAGTTATCATGCCGTGTATCGGCAACGTTTATGCTGTAAAACTAACTATAATTCAGCCGTGAAAAGGCTAAGGAGAGTAACAACAGTTTCAGAATGATTACTACCTTTTCTGATAATGCCAATGATTTAACTATACTGAAGCGCAATTGGCATATCCTAAAGACTGACAGTGTGATTGGAGGTGATATTCCGTCTGCTCCTCTCATCACTTTCAGGAGGGCACGACCAATAAAAGATAAATTGGTGCAGAGCCATTTGCATGCAGAGAGTAAGAACTCTGGGACCCTAAGGGAGCTTAGGGGCTTCTATCCCTGCAGCAAATGTAAGGCTTGTATAAACAGCAAAAGAACATTGACTTATCAAGTAGCTGGACTATCTAGACCGAGACTGAGACCTATTTCTAAATAGCTCACATGTCAGACCAATTATGTGGTGTATTGTCTACAGTGCCCGTGTGGCCTCTGCTACATAGGCAGTACAATCAACTCTGTGAAACTGAGAATATTAGAGCACATGAGGGCAATTGCTAAAGGTGATGTGAATTACCCGGTAGCGAGACATTTTGTTGAGAAGCATAACCGCAACAGGGATCTGTTGCGTTATTTTGGTCTTGATCATGTACCAGCACCAGTCAGAGGCGGAGACAGAGTCAGGAAGCTCTGAAGACTGGAATCTAGGTATATAATTGATTTGGGAACAAAAACTCTGAATGGACTCAACATGTGTGAGGAGATATTGGTCCATTTAGGAGATTAAGAAACAGAATCTCTGCGCTGCATGTTTTTAAACTGTTTTTAAACTATTAATGTCATATGAATTGTAGAATTACTGTTGTCTCAAATAAGAGGGATAAGCCGATACACTGCTGAATTATAGTTTTACAGCATAAACTTTGCCGATACACGGCATGATAACTGTCACTTGTTAATGTTATCTAGTAATTAACAATCACTAGAAATAATATCATTAATGTAGATCTGTTGAACTGTTAAGCTATGTTAAGGCTGGTTTTTTACAGTGATAAGATGGCGGCCAAATAAGATACGCCGAAGTCCCTCCTTGACTTTGTTGACACATTAACATCATGTGACTTGTGTAACAACCAATAGTTTAAAAGAGAATGTTTCAATGGCGGCTTTTATGAAATACGAGACTAAGCCATAGGCGAAACGCGTCTTTTTCATGTTTGCGTCCACGGACTTTTGAAAATAAACCCAGTTTTTGCAGTAAGCCCTGTGAGCGCCTTTTCCTGTTACTAAACGGTGGAAAAACTAGTGTGATATGTTCGCGGCTGCACCGCCGCGTTTGAGGCACCCGATCTTTAAGTGCGCCGTGAGGAGGTGCAAGCGGAGCGACAAAATATATATATATATAATATATATATTATATATATATATATATATATATATATATATATATATATATATATATATACATGTATTTTACAGTTATTTGTTGTTGCCATGACCAATTTATTTTTATCAGTATCCAGTTGTACATATTCATGATGTGGGTTCAGGTTTTGGTATTATACCAATATTGAATGCGTTCTGTATGAGAACTAAAGCTATCACTCAATAGCGGAAAGTATTTCTTCCATGTCCATACTAAGGTAATTCACAGGTGAAACATATTATTTATCATCACTAGCACTTTAAAAGGGCTGTCCAATGATCAAAACGTTGTCATGTGAACAAGGCTCCGTTGAGCCGAAACGTCTTTGACTGCACCTCTGTAAATAAAAGGAAACAGAAGCCTACCTGGTCCGCGTCCGAGTTTCCTTTTGCTGGCTGGCGAAATCATTGCAGCGCAAATTGTAAAGCGGGATACGTAATATATATATATATATATATATATATATATATATATATATATATATATATATATATATATATACGCTCCAAAGTTGCCCCAAGCAACGAGATGCACTCTAGCAGCAACGGGTTACAGCAACCTTTTATTCGGGTACAAGCAGAAACCGTCAAGCCGATCCCTTAAGCAGCTTGTCTGTCCATAATTGCCTGACGCGTTTCAAAGATTTACTCCTTCCTCAAGTATGCGCTCTGTCGACACCAACCACGCATTTGAATAACACCTTGCACATGTGAATACAACTGCTCAGGATGAGTCTGTGCATGGAATTCTGGGCCTTGTAGTGTCCACAATGAATTCCCTCGATGGGTGCGCTAATCTTCCTGCCGGTGAATGAAGCCCTGTATGAGCCTCAGCCTGCGGGTCCACTCTAAATCCCTCGTTGCTGCTCCACATAAAGGGGTATCTTGGATAGTTGACCCCCGTGGTTCCCACATTATCGTGTTGGTGCTCCTCTGCGGCCGGGCAGCCGCCAAAATGTACACGCTCCAAAGTCGCCCCAAGCAACTGAGGGACTCAAGCAGCAACGGGTTACAGCAACCTTTTATTCAGGTACAAGCAGAAACCGTCAAGCCGATCCCTTAAGCAGTTTGTCTGTTCATAATTGCCTGACGCGTTTCAAAGATTTACTCCTTCCTCTGAGGCTGCGACAGTCAAGTATGCGCTCTGTCGACACCAACCACGCATTTGAATAACACTTTGCACGTGTGAATAAAACTGCTCAGGATGAGTCTGTGCATGGAATTCTGGGTCTTGTAGTGTCCACAATGAATTCCCTCGATGGATGCGCTAATCTTACTGCCGGTGAATGAAGCCCTGTATGAGCCTCAGCCTGCTGGTCCACTCTAAATCCCCCGTTGCTGCTCCACATAAAGGGGTATCTTGGATAGTTGACCCCCGTGGTTCCCACATTATCGGGATGGTGCTCCTCGGCGGCCGGGCAGCCGCCAAAATGTACAAGCTCCAAAGTCGCCCCAAGGAACGAGAGGCACTCGAGCAGCAACGGGTTACAGCAACCTTTTATTCGGGTACAAGCAGAAACAGTCAAGCCGATCCCTTAAGCAGCTTGTCTGTCCATAATTGCCTGACGCGTTTCAAAGATGTACATCCAACAAGGACAGAGACTGTCAGTTGATTCCTTTGTGATCTACTGCAGCCTCCTAGAGTGTTCTAAAGAACAACTAGAGCGCTAACAGTCCTACTTATTACAAAGGTATAGCACACCTGAAGCCATCTTGATTGGAATAAAGTGGTAACTCTTAAAACATTTAATTTAAAAAGGAACAAAATGAGGGGGTATATTTTGCCATAGAAAGTATTATTAGTGCTGCAGAAAGAAAAATTAGGGCACATTTTGAGTGACTTCTCAAATCCTCTTCTATTTCATTAAAAATTCTGACATGCAGTCTCCCAAGATGGCCACCAGAGACAAAAGAGCCCAAATGTAGCCCAAATATCACCCAGATGTAGCCCAAGTATAGCACAATGACAGAATGTCCCAGAGTGTTCTAAAGAACAACTAGAGTGCTAACAGTCCTACTTATTACAAAGGTATGGCACACCTGAAGCCATCTTGATTGGAATAAAGTGGTAACTCTTAAAACATTTATTTTAAAAAGGAACAAAATGAGGGGGTATATTTTGCCATAGAAAGTATGATTAGTGGTGCAGAAAGAAAAATTAGGGCACATTTTGAGTGACTTCTCAAATCCTCTTCAATTTCATAAAAAAATTCTGACATGCAGTCTCCCAAGATGGCCACCAGAGACAAAAGAGCCTAAATGTAGCCCAAATATCACCCAGATGTAGCCCAAGTATAGCCCAATGACAGAATGTCCCAGAGTGTTCTAAAGAACAACTAGAGCGCTAACAGTCTTACCTATGACAAAAGTATGGCACACCAGAAGCCATCTTGATTGGAATGAAGTGGTAAGTCTGAAAACATTTAATTTAAAAAGGAACAAAATGAGGGGGTTCATTTTGCCATAGAAAGTATGATTAGTGCTTCAGAAAGAAAAATTAGGGCACATTTTGAGTGACTTCTCAAATCCTCTTTTATTTCATTAAAAAAATTCTGACACGAGTTGACCACAGTTTTCTCGTGGGAGGGCGCCACGGTGTCTGTTGGAGTGCTACATTATCGGCACCACGTAAGCTGATTATCCAATTCAGCCACCCTGCGAAGTTGGCTTTGCAGGTATCTTTCCAGTTACTAAGGACTGTCTTAACCGCCGCTGTGAGTAGGAGATCAAGTAATGCCTTATCGTCTGCGTCAAGGGAAGGTTCCTGGGTGAATCCGAAAACTAAGTAAGGGAGCTCTTTAACTGGTGTAATGTGGAATAGTTTTGAGAGAAACTCAAATATCTTCTCTCAAAAAGGTGCTACACAGTCGCATTCTAGGATAATGTGTGATAAATCACCTTCCGCACGTTTGTAATTCCAGCAAAAGGCGTCTGGGCTGATGTTGTGTGCAAATAATCGCGCCGGAGTCCAGAAGGCCTCATGAAGGAGCCAGTATTTGGTCTGGGATAGAGTAGGGCTGATTTTGTGTCTCGTGCAAGATACCCATGTACTGGTCCATTCTGTTTCTGTGATTGGCCTGGACGAGAGATTATTCCAGAATTGTGTGATTGGGACAGTGAGGCTAGATTGTTGGGGACGACTGAGTCTATAGAGGAAGGAAACCTGATGGCCCAGTCTGTTTAATCTGGCAAGGTATGGTGGGAGGGTGGGTGGTGTCAGGGAGAGTTTGGTTTTGGACAGTGCTGTTTTTACGTTTAGAAAGTTGTAAAATTCTATTGGTTCAAGATCGTATTTGTTTTGCAAGTCACTGAATGGAATAGGATATGACCCCGCAAACAGTTGGTATGGGAACAGTATGCCTTTTTTGATCCATGTCGCATTGTGTAGAGGTTTACCCTTGTACAATATGTTAAGGTTGTTCCATAAGGATTCCCATTGTGAGCCCCGTATGCTGTTTTCTAGGATTCTGTCAAACTTCAGAAGAACAGATTTTGTATTATGAAATATTGATTTAGAGTGGGTTAGTTTGTTTAGATTTGTCGAAAGAGCCGCGCTAGGGGGGATCGTGGACGGTGTGGGACCAGTTTAAGGTGGCTTATGTGTCGTGAAATAGTTGTCAAGAGTTGACCACAGTTTTCTCGTGGGAGGGCGCAAAACTGTGGTCAACTCTTGACAACTATTTCACGACACATAAGCCACCTTAAACTGGTCCCACACCGTCCACGATCCATTAGCATGTGTTTGCAGACTCCCATCATTGTATTATTTATCATGGTGTTTTTTGATGAGTAAAATGATGTTTGAGTAAAATGACTGTGACTAAAATGTTGTTGAGTATAAGATATATGCACTACTACTTTCGACAAGATATCAGCTATGTACTTTTGTATTGACATTTTCTTTTCAATGTAAAGTTGCGTACTGTAATATTCGCCCGTGAAATTCTGACTCTAATTATGCTACTTGATCTACTCATTATATGTTCATGCTGAAACAACCAATAAAAAACTTCTTTGGAAAAAAAAAAAAATTCTGACATGCAGACTGAAACATGCACTTTGAATACCAGCAGCAGACTTCCCTGGTGAGCAGTAGCTTTACTACAGTGATCTAATGAGCAACTAGAGTGCTAACATTCAGAATGTATGGCAAATGTGTGACACATCTGAATGCCTTCTTGAAAATGCAATAGATCTCGCCCTCGTTTAAGTTAAAGCCATTCTGTTTGTAATGAGGTGGCTTTTTAGCTTTGCTTTTATTAGTGTTTTTTAAACTTTCATGTAAATAACATGCATATGTATGCATATATGTATATGTATGCATGCATTTATATTTGTATTTATATAGATATACAGATTATATATGTTTATATATGTATGGCTTTTGTGATTTTACAGCTCGGCAAGGACAGCACTGTACTAGTCCTATGCTTAAAGACTTTGCTGTATAAATAGCAAAAGACTTTGTCATTTTCTATCTCGGCCTGGATAGCACTGTGCTAATCCTATGCTTAAAAACTTTGATAGACAAACAGACATTTGAGGTGAGCGGATCTAGAGTGTCGCTGGTGTTGAGAGTGCTCTAACAGGAGCTGCTTTCCACCTAAACTGGAGAACTACCCAGAGTTCTCTCCTTCTTTTTTTGCATAATTTATGCGTCACTCTATGCCTGAAAGGGTTTTGTTTTGATATATATATATATATATATATATATATATATATACACATACACATACATATATACACATACACATACATATATACACATACATATATATAATTAGACAAAGGGATGTCGCACTCCAGTCTTGTTGCAATTAGAGGTACTTTCCCAGTTCGGCAATATCGTAAGCCCCAATGGGCTGCTTTAAATAAGCACACGTTGTATTATGGGAAGTGGAGTTTGCGATCTCTCCTGGAGCACAGACCGTGGATTGAGGGCGATTGCGTTCCCTGGAGCCCATTCAGAGCTTTAATTTGGCAACACTGCGAGTGCACCCATCATGGAGAGATCGCGAACTCCACTTCCCATAATGCAATGTGTGCTTATTTAAAGCAGCCCATGGGGGCTCACGATATCACCGAACTGGGAAAGTGGGAGGACTTTTGTGCATTCTTCTAACAGACAGCCTATGAGGAAGAGGCTACTCTAAACGTGTCAGGCTATGTCAGATGCCTTTAACTATCAGTGAATGTAACCGCCCATACCGATAAAAAGCTGTGGGGAAGGCTGGCTGTGCTCGAGCACGGTTTAATGAAGGACACCCCAAAGAGCTTGATATATATATCACAAACTCAATCCAAATGTACTGGAGTGTGTGTATATATATATATGTTACAAACTCGATCCAAAGGTACTGGAGTGCTTTACGTGAGTACCAGTTACATAACACCATTTATCGTTGTCACAGGGAGAACAAGTGATTTGCCCAAAATCACAGGATATTGAGCCGAGGCTGAGACTCAAACCCGGTTTTCCGAATACAAAGTCAGTAGTGCTGGTCGTTGAGCCACATTCTCTGCACTTTAGATAGTAAACCCCCCACCTCTGACTTTGCTCTGAAGCTATGACTGGTTCTTATATCTCTCTCGCACCCTATGAAATTCTATAATATTTTCTGTTGGAATGCAGGCCCATGGATTAATCAATATTTTATTGTAACACAACTCCTGTACATCAAAGGTTCAATGGGTCATGGTGACGTTTGGAGAATTCTGGACAGGGAGGGTCTCGCAGACTTCACCAGCACTGCCAGCCTATCAGACACTGACCTGTGGGTCAGGTATAATTACTGATAAGAACTTTCTCTCAACTCCAATTTCACAAGTAACTCCTTTCTCTAAGGCCAGACACATAGATGAAAACAAACCCTGGCATGTCCTGCAGTTCAGCAGCTGCATATTAAAGGCGATATCGATTGGACGAGTCAGTTTTTAGTCTACACTTAAACGTTGTTCTTACATATTCTTCAAATGTACAACTTTATCAGACAATCTAAGCTGTAATGACCTATTTCAGGGTGAATTTCCTCTGTGTCTTCCCATTGGTTGGGAGGTGCAGCTGAGAGCTCCCAATTTCCAACTCAACTTGTCCTACATTTCTAAAAGCATCAAAGGTATGTTTCATCACAGTGTCTGGTTCCGACAGCACTCAAGTTCTTTACGGTAGTTTATTGATGCTGCAAGCAAGACGAGCATAAGAGACCCAGCGGGCGCGTTGCCTGAACATGTTATGTCTAACCGAGTAGGACAAAGTTCCACGTCACTTACGTTCAAACAACGGTCATCTTTTTGAATTAACACGAACCAAAGTAAAGTTAATAATAATAATAATAATACGGCGTTTTATAGAGCGCGATCAGCTACCTCAGCGAGGAGGTGTCCCAGCGCTAAAAAGGAACAAAGTTGTGACCCTTGGGGGCGAGCTAGAGAGGGTGTTGTCTAGCGTGGTTGTGAAAACAGCCAGGTTTTCAGTAAGCGCTTGAAGCAGGCTTCGGATGGGGCCTGTTGGAGAGCATGGGGCAGCGAGTTCCATAATGTCGCCACATTGGCCGAGAAAGTGCGTCCACCTAACCTAGCTCTTTTCGCTCTAGGGCCTGTGATACGGACGCAGTTGTTAGATCTAAGGGATCGGGCTTGAGTGTATCTTGGTAGTCTGGCTTTCAGGTAATTTGGACAGTTGCCGAATAGAGATCTGAAGGCCAAGGTGAGTGCTTTAAATTTTATTCTGCTTGCAACTGGTAACCAGTGAAGAGAAAGGAGGCGCGGAGAGACTGGGTGCTTGAAGGGAATCTTCATTAAAAGTCTCGCAGCCGCATTTTGGATCAGTTGCAGTTGCTGTATAAGATACTTCGGTAAGCCCAAATACAACCTGTTAGCGTAATCCAGCCTGGATGTGACTGTGCCATGGATTACAGTCTTAAGGCAGCTGGCTGGTAGAAGTCGAAGAATCTTACGAAGGTTCCTCAGTTTACTCATGCAGCAACCAGCTACTTGCTGGATGTGTGATGCAAAGGACAGCTTGTCGTCCCACCGTACCCCAAGATTTCTTGCTGAATGGCTGGGCGAGGGGGCTTGTCCCATCTCTGCCGGCCACCACAGATCAGATGCTGGCGGAGGGTCTTTGCCAAAGAAGATCACCTCTGTCTTGCTGGCGTTAAGTTTTAGTTTATTGGTGTTCATCCAGCAGGCCACATCTTGTAGGCACCCCTTAAAGCTCCGAAAGGATGCCTCTGACGCTTCTGAATAGGGGAACACCAACTGGGTGTCATCGGCGTATTAAATTGCCTTGATCCCCCAGTTGGCAATCAGCGTGAAGAGTGGAGCAAGGTAAACATTAAATAAGAGTGGGCTCAGGGCCGAGCCCTGGGGGACACCACAGCTGAGGACTTTAGGGGAAGAAGAGACATCCCTTAGCGCCACCTTCTGAGTCCTTTGGGTCAGGTACGATCGTAGCCACTCCAGAGCCTGGCCCTGGATGCCCAACTCCATCAATCGTAGCATCAGTATGTCGTGGTCGACCGTATCAAAGGCGGCCGACAGATCCAGGAGCACCAGCATAGCTGAATCTCCCGAATCCATCGACCACCTCACTGACTCGGCCACCTCAATTAGTGCTGTTTCAGTGCTGAATCCGGGTCTAAAGCCTGATTGCGTCTCGTGTAATATTTTGTTGTGCTCAATAAATCGATTTAATTGGCGCTGGATAACTTTCTCAAGCATTTTGCCTGGTGCTGCCAGGAGAGAAATCGGGCGAAGATTATTGAGGTCCTTGGGGTCCCCGTTAGGCTTTTTCTTTAAAGGGAGGAGAGTAGCGTGCTTCCAGATATTCGGGAACAACCCAGAAGAAATGGACAGGTTCCATATATGCTGAATAGTGGGGGCCACAAAGTCGGCTATGCGACTCCAGAGTTTAGGAGGGCACGGGTCGTCCGGCGAACCCGATTTGCATCGACTGAGTTCTAGCTTAACCGTATTTAGGCCAATTGGATCAAATTGTGTCAAGATAGCACGGTCCGATGTTATGCCGGCCAGATCGGTTTTTACAGTGATCTTCTCTGGACCAAAGGACTCGTAGACTTTCTTAATTTTTGAGTCAAAAAAGTCAGAAATGCTGTTACAAAATGAGATCGACGGGAGGACTTCCCTCTCGACACACATAGGTTTGAAGTAAGACTGTACTACTTTGAAGGTTTCTTTACTCGAGTGTTCGGCTTGCTGAATAGAGTTCGCATAAAACTGTTTTTTTGCTTTTCTAATAGCTTTATGCAATTTTTTAGATGCTTCCTTGTAGCATGTCTTCTTTAAAGAATCATATTTTTTCCTCCAGAGACGTTCTAGCCTTTTACATTCTGATTTTTGCAATCTGAGCTCCTGAGAAAACCAAGGAGCAGATGGAGAGTTTCGTTTAGATATAGCGACTTTTGCCGGGGCGATGGATGTTACCATGTTCCCGATCCAGTCATTGAATAGCTGGGCATCGGTATCCACATTGGAGGTAAGGGTCGGAAGGTTCTGAGCAAGAGCTGGTCCCATAATGTCAGGGACTAGCTTGCTCCACTGTCTTTTCATGAAGGAGCACTTGCTTGACACAGGTTTGTCAACTGTTACTTTAATTAGGAATGGTATCAGAAAATGGTCTGACCATATCAGAGGTAGCGGTGTGTCTGCCGATATGTTTAAGATGTTGGAAATTATTAGGTCAAGCGTATGGCCCGCTCTGTGTGTGGGGTCCTTGTTGATGAGTCTGAGGTTAGCTGAGGTCAGTGTAGACCGCAGTAGGTCTGCTGAGGGGCAGTCTGCCCTGTCCATATGGATATTAAAGTCCCCGACGACTAGAAACTGAGGGTGAAGGAGGGAGCTTTGGATAATGATAACCATCAGAGTAGTCAGGTTGGGTTCTTCCCCCCCGGAGGGCGGTAGATGACTAAACCCGCAAGGGATAGCTGAGATCCTACCTGAAAACAAAAGTGTAGTCCCTCTAGACCCTGAATGCACGTGGGGGCAGAGGAGGTGAGTGTAAGCTGTTCTTTAAATATGACTGCAACCCCCCCCCCCCTCTTTTATCTTCTAGCCGATCGGAGAAGCATATTTTATACCCAGAGGGGATAGCCAGTGCAATGGCGGGCATGTTGTCATCGTTGAGCCAAGTTTCTGTTAGAAACAGTACATCCCACTGTTGCCCTTCCAAGAGCAGCCATATATCATCTGCATGCTTTGCAAGGGATCTACAGTTCACAAGTCCCGCACTAATGTCTTTACTGATCGGTGGCTTGGATTTAGTAGTCCCTGAGGCCCTGATAACGACCGGTGTACCTAAACGTAGCCCACAGGTCTTACAGGTATAGGGCAGAGCGGAGGACCTAAGATCGGTGCTGTGAGCACACGTGTCAACCAGGGTATTTAGAGACCATAGGTTTTCCCGCGACCAGACAATTCTATCTTTGTGTGCCATCTCACCGCCAGCGTGTCCGGCCCCGGTCGCGGTCTGGTCGCAGACGGGCTTGCCTTAGGCGCGCCTTCGGCACGCAAACGTCGCCCCCGCTGCGCTCGCCCGCTGCGCGACCGGAATATGCACATGGTTTATACCGCTGCGGGGGGGGTGGAGTCGGCTTTGGGGGCGTGGCCTAAGCAGGGGGCGTGGCCTCCGCTCGTGGCGAGGGCGCGAAGGAGTGATTCAGGTTGCCGTGCAGCGTCAGCGCTGCTCCGCTGTACCAGACTGCAAGTATTAAGTGAGTGAGATTTAAAAACTACACAAGTAATCTGTGACAGTTTAAGGTTTAAAACACAATTGAATCTGTGACACTCAAAAGTTTAAGAAAAGGTGCCTAGCTCCCGGCTTCCGCCTCAGGAGTACAACTCTGGGAATATGAATGTATTAAGGTATTCGGTGTAAAATAAACCTTATACATGTGGAATCCGGTCATAAGGAGGGCGCACCGACCATGGCCCGCCTCCTCAGAGGCTACCACGTTACAGCCAGTCAATACTTCTAACAGGAACCGTCAGAGTTTCTCATAATGAAGAGACTGGAACCTGATTTTAACATGACCACTCTCAAAGATCAAGGGTGCTTTCTATTTGTCTGCATGCCAGTTTGGGGGCGCATCTCTGATATTGACTATGGGCAGAGTTACAACGCACTTAGTGGGGGCAGATCAATGTTGTCCCTGGGCAGAGTTTCAAAGCACGCTATCTCTGCTCCTCGAACAGCTGTCGGGAAGAAAAAAAAGTGAGTAAACAAGCGAGCACCACATGATATTTGACAAAAGATGCTCGGGTAATGGAAGGTTAGAAAATAAATAACTTCTACCTCAACTACTTCTGAAGCGAAAGCTGCAACTAACTGCGTTGTAGTGCCCAAGTCTCCATGGATCTGCAGCTCATAGAAGCAGCGAGGGCAGGATGTGGCAGGAAGTAAATAATAACCTAGATTGGGATGCCCAGAGGGAGAAGGAGCCATTGCACACTCTGCAGTAGGAAGCGTTGGATGACCAATCAAAACCATCACTTAGTGAAATTGCGTAGGCTGATCCAAGTACCCAAAGGAGGGACAATTGAGAGCAATGAGCCAATAGAAAGCCAGCATTTCTGAATGGAAAGAACCAATGGGAGACCGCGCAAGCGCTGTCAAGGCTCAACCAAAAAATCACCAAATAATGAAGCAATACTATTACAAATTGTGCTGCATTATGCATGCATAATTGGCTTATTCAAGCAGCATAATTTACTCAACATTGCCGCATAATTTGGCCCTCTCCTGCTATCTAATTCCAGTGACTCTGGCTATTATAAAGGCACTTGTCTCTGCACAAGATGTAATACTTAGTTCCACAAAGCTGCTCTTATTGCTGCCATTTTGACAAACGTGTATTCTATGATAAAATACACAAATAACAAAGATATAGTTAGTTTCCCGAGATGAAATTACCACAATCTTTGTCAGTGAAGTAAAATGAAGTTGCTAACTCCAGCTTCACCATGGATGAAAATACTTTCAAAAAGAACTCTAGAAGGTAAGTGGGATCAATATTAGCTACATAACAACTAATTTGGGGTGAATACCAACAGCAGTGGTAACCATGGAAGGATCTCCAGATTTTTCTTAATAAACTGTCGGTGGAGGAAATGTAATTACCGCCAATATTTTGGAGTAATGGACAGGTTAAAGACACTTTTCTAAGGAACAAAATAGCATTCAAATACTATCTCAATTCATCGTTGCTCCCCTAATCGTTCTCCTCATTTGTCCATCGCAGGCATGTGTCATGCCTCTTCCTGTGTTTAGCCCTCACCGAGAGCAGGGACCTATTACTACAATCCATCCTCCTCCCATTTAATTACCATTTTAGAAACTTCCTTTTTATTTGTTTAAGAGACCATCTCAGGAGCGGTTGTATTTCCATTCGCTCTGTGCATCGGTCTGTGTCTGTAAACAGGCCTGGAAATCAAGTTCTTACCTCCAGTCCTGTCAAGCGTCACGCAACAGGTGTGACACTCACGCATTTCAGTGCGGTGATCCGCATCACCGCACTGAAATGCAATGTCACGCATTTTGCCACCTGCTGCCAGGCGAGCCAGGAGTGGCGCCTGTCACTGTGCCCGTGGTTCTCTCGGCTGCTCCGAGTGGTGCGCCTCCTTCCGTCGTGTGGTGTCCCATAGTTAACCAGACTACTGCTGTAGATCTCAGCTCTGAGAGCGCTACAAATGTATCGACTAGAGTGCCGTCACGTGACGTCCGGCCCGGAACAGGAAGTTAGTAAAGCAGCGGGGGAATCAGAGTGCAGGCTGCCTGCTGCTCACAGCCTCTCTCATGCCATGATGGCAGGCCGCCCGCAGCGGACGCAGGGGGTCCGGCCGCAGCATGAATCGACTGCAGTGCGGGCGGCCGGCCGCCTGTGCCCCGCAAACCAGACTGCAGCAGCAAAGCCCGTAGAGGTTGTGTGGATTGGCCAGCGGTTCAAAAAGGGTGAGATCGGCTGCCCCGGCGGGTGAGTGAGGTTTGCTGCCCACGAGAGAGAGCGAGAGAGGTCTGCAGCGCTGGATGCGGCACATCTTTAGCGCTGGATGGGTTACATCTGCAGCCGCGGATCGGTGATAGCCGGGCCAGTGAGATCTGCGACTGGACTGGGGTCGGCCCGCAAATAAAGTAAGGAAGTGCATGGCTGACAGAGCCGTCCAACTTTGTTTTCAATATCCAGAAGCACAAAGTGTACTCACTCTGCTGTCTTCGAGGCCAAAATTAGATAAGAAATCCTTCCGAACTTCATCAACAGAGATATCACTACTAGGCCCAGCAGTGACGCTGTCGTTATATACACGCTGTCCTCTTTCTGTTGCATCCAGAGCACACATTCCTTCTCGCATTTTTCCAGTTCAAACGTTTCCCGTACATGGATTCTCACACCGAGGTGGGTACATCTCCAGAATCACTAATTGTCATTTTAGCTCACTTCACTTGTTTTTGGTATAACACACTTTATCTGAATGTTAGATTTGTTTGTGTTTCTCCATTTCCACTGTGTTTTGGCTTATATGCACCTTTGCTGTTTGTTGAATAATCTGACAGCGTCATGAGCTCTGTATACTGTTTGATATCATTACTATAAATATCAACATAATCTGTTATTATAATACTTTTTCGGGCCTACATAAATGCGCGTCCTGAACACCCATTTTTTTCTCTCACTTTTGCCGGTTCTAACATTTCCCGGACTTGGATTTTGGGGGTTAGTCTACCTCCAGGATCACCTAATGCGCTTTTACCTCACTTGTTTTGCTTTTAGCCCTTTATCTGAACGTTTTAATCTGTTTGTCTGGGAGCGGTTTGTGTGCACCTTTGCTGTTTGGAGTAATTCGACAACTCCATGTGCTTTGTGTACTGTTTGATATCACTTTGTGCACATACCAACATATTCTTTTGGTATTGTATACTTTTCAAGTTTTCTCCTATCCGCTTCCTTTGCAGATCGCTTTGCAGGTTGTTGCTTATAGTTTGTCACTCACTAGCTAATACAGTATGAGCTAGTGTTGTTGGATGACAATATGTAAAGAAATGCGCACACTTTGGGCTGTTGCAATATACTTGTGTAGCGAATAGTACTGAGTTTGGCTCGCATACTTGATTAATTGCAGCAAGCAATCATTGAGATCTCTATTTGAAATTAAGAGATATCACAATGTCTTCTTTGAGATCGCTTACACACGATCATTTACAGGCTAAATTTGATATGCTTCATGCTGAAAACGGGCCCTCATCCATAATTAAATCTAGGTGTTGGATGTGCTGTTTGAATTATTTTATTCCTCTAGATTTTTATCCATTAACAGGGCCCTCCTTGGCTTTCTCACTTTGCACATACCTGTGCGGTTCACTCTGCGCTTATTGGATGATTGCTATCAAGCATCGTACTGATGCAGATTGTCTTAAGTGCTCACCTTTGCGTTTCGTAATTTGCTTGTCTTTCTTCTCGATGGACTATCAAGTGCTCTCTCCGTATAAGTTATACTAGTATCAATTGTCTGCATTAAAGAAATATCTTCATGAATACTTTTTAACAGATTAAGATCTACATGGTCATCATATTTGGAATACTTCACCCCATGCGCATCCTGGTCCGATGAATATACCCTAGATAAGTTATGAATGGGCTTAAAACGGACTAGGATAGGCCCGAAGGGTCTCCGACTCTCCCAGAGAATCGAGTTTTAGATTCTGCGAAAGGCCCAGAAAAATAACTTGGGTTTAAAACGAACTGGCAGTGAGGCTGAATTGTGTGTGTGTCCAGGAATTTTCATGCAACAATAAAAATGTCAAAGTAACTCTGGTGAATAATGGAGTGCTGAAGCAAGATCAGAGTTTTTTCTAGTAACAGTTTTCACAAAAGAACATGAACTATGCATATTCGCAAAACTGTATTTTATGAGGATTAGCTGTGAGGTACTGCTTTTTAGGTTTCGCCTGGGCCGGAGCACTAGCTCCGCCCAGGAGAAATCTTATGTTCCTACAGTGTGGGGCTTAGTCCCGCCTCTGCTTCCATTGGCTAGCTCCATAAATGGAGGCTAGCCATTGGAAGCCGGATCTGTCCGTCAGGGCCGGACCAGATTCGGGGGCGTTCCCGCGATTTTTTCCCTCTCCACCCTTTTTGCATCGTCATCGGGTGGTGGGCGGAGTTTCGTTTTTTTTTTAGGTGTTTGTTTTCGTCATTCCATGCCGACCACGGCCGCCGGAAGAAGTCCAGGTGAGTGCCCGTTCCCGCCCCACCTCCCGCTGATCGTGTGCTGTTCCTGCCCCCCCTGTCAGTGTCCACCCCCCCTCCCGCTGTCCGTGTGCCCGTAGGTGCTTGTTTTTATTTCATTTCGCCACCGCCAATGCTTGTTTCCAGAGCTGCCCACGCTGAAGCCCGGCCCTGCCCTTCCCACACGTTTCCCTTTAAGTACTCGCTGTTCCTGCCCCCCCTGTCCGTGTCCGCCCCCCCCCCCCTCCAGCTGTCCGTGTCCGCCCCCCCTCCCGCTGTCCATCCCCCATCCCGCTGTCCGTGTGCCCGTAGGTGCTTGTTTTTATTTTATTTCGCCACCGCCAATGCTTGTTTCCAGACCTGCCCACGCTGAAGCCCGGCCCTGCCCTTCCCACACGTGTCCCTTTAAGTACTCGTTTTGTTTTTCGTTTTAGCTGAACTGAGGACTGGCGCTTCCCACAATCTGATTACAGGGCCTGGGATCGGGGTCTGGCAGAGAGGACGGCTGCGGGGCTCTGCTACTGTTCCCATGCTCCCCTGCTCCCCTGCTGCCCGCTACCTGGTGCAGCACAGAAGGCCACCTTATTTTCTGAAGTGCAGTCACAACACACACGGATTGCAGTCTCTGCTTCGGGTAGCCTGCAGGGGAGACAGCACCTCGCAGCACAGGTACTGAAGTATTCGGATAACACACTAACACTCTGATGAGCTCCGTATATTGGGAGAGATATTTGAAGTTACCACGCGTACAACTGCAATGCTTTGTGAAGTTAGCAGATTAACATCGACATTACTGGCCTGGCAAACGTGTAATTCAGTTAATTCGAGTGCAGCCTGAAGCACAAAGGTCTGGAGTATGAGGACAGTCAAATCCAGACCACCACCCCTTGACCATCGCATACAGGAGAGTCACTCGAGTGCTCTTCAGTCCTTGCCGGTGCCTAATATTTTATGAAAAGGTGAATTGCCCACTTACAGTTTTCACCCATACTAAAAGTCGGGGGTCCTCGTCGTTAGATTCCTCTCTGTGCGCACCCTGAGAGATCCCTGTGAGTCTCTGCTGTAGTGGTCTCCATAATGGGGGTTGTGGCCACTCTGGGGGTCTCAGTCCATGACAAGAACCCGTGCAGCATGGGCAGCCCGTCTGCTGATGAACCAAACCCCTGCTGCGCTTTACACTGCGAGTGGTATAGTTGAACCCTACTTTTAGACAAATGGTCATTTACTGGAGTCCCCACGTCCCAAATACATGCATTTTATATTTGTTTAGTTAATACCTTATGCTGGTGCAGCTCTCCATGTAGAATATTTAAGATAGTCACAATACAATGACCTTACCCCAAGCAATAATGGACAACAAAGAAATTAACAGGTATTTAAAAACGGATATCAATTTCATCAAACGGGAAGCTGCCAACAAATTCCAGCATGGCTTCACTTGTTGGGTAGAAAGTCTCTTCCCTTAAAACAACTAGTAGAAGCAGTTGTTCCTTCTTTACGAAAGTACAAAAATTATCACTTCAGCAGTCTCTGTATAGAAATAAAATTTACGAATCTCAGGGACAGCATAGGTCTATGTTCGTTTATTTACGTTCTTTTTTCGGAATCTGTGTTTCAGAGGTTATTAGCCTTTCATGTACTCTTCCCCCGCCCTTGTGCTCCGCCCGGCGGTCGGGTTTTGCTCCGCCGTCCGGCCGGGCACAGCCAGCCACTCTTCCCCCGCCCTTGTGCTCCGCCGGGCGGCCGGGCTTTGCTCCGTCGTCCGGCTGGACACAGCCTGGTGTTTTTACCTCCTTGATTCACGGACCAGAGATCTCTCCCGTTTGGTGAATCCTTTCCCATTGGCAGTGGTACAGATCCAGAGGTGATCTTGCGTGGACCAGAGGTGGTGTGTTTTCAGGACGCTACTACATAGAATCACGGTAACAGCGTATTACGCTGCCTTAACTTACCTTATGTTGGGGAGATTATTGGGACGTATGACTAATATTACCAATTATATGTAGATGACCAGAGCAGACAGCGAGATAGAGACTCGCACTTCTCTGCCCTCTGTCTCTACAATCGCAATATCCCACTTTTCCTCTCTCACCCTCTTTGGTTATTTTACTTCGTCCTTGCCTTCTCTTTATTGCCTTTTTCTCTCCCACTCCTTCTTTTCCCTCTTTTGTTTGCCTGCAGTCATTCTGTTCTCTTCTCTCTCCTGCCTCCCCTCTCGTGCTTTTCTTTGCCTCCTACTTTATTCGTCTCTTTCTCCCTCTCTCACTGCCACACGGGCCTGTGCCTCCTTGAAGGGCCCTACAACACACGGCTCTGCCGGTTGCAACACACAAAACCTCCCCCTTTCAGTGGAAAAGACTAAGGTTTTGTTCCTGAAGCAGAAGGGGGGGTCTCAAATCTATGATTTCGCTTTTATTTTTTGCAAGCTTAAGATAGTCAGCGGGGTGGGGTGACGCCGGCCTCCTAAAAACGGGCCCTGAAATGATAGCTCTGTTCTGTGTTCGAGGCCTCCTGATTTGCATGAAAACGCCTTGTGGGTTTTAATGAGAGTCTGGGCTCGCGGGCCTCAGCCCTGGAAACCTCACAGTGCACATACATCTTGTAAGGAGAGATTAAGCTAATGGCAATGTAAATGACAATGCCATTTATTTATCTGTTTTCAAAACCAACACATAAACACAAATTTTGCCATTTACAATGCCAATAGCTCAAACTTTTCCAAAGGCGAAACCATTGCATTGTAAATGCTTGTTTTGTTTGCCTCGTCTTCATTGCTTGATTTTGCGTGCAAGAAAGTGTCACTCATAGTTGTTTAAATGTCACTCATAATTACACTGAAATTATGAAAATGTCATACATAGTAATCTGAAATTTTGGCAGCTATGTACCTCGTTCCTTGTCCCGTGTCCCAATCACCCTCCTCACTGTCACATTCTCCAACCTGCACCATCGTGCCCAGTGCTTCTTCGAGCGTCGTGAAATTGCTCTCCCCAAATCTGCATTTTTTTCTTATTCCGTCCTCCAATCACCCTCCTTCATCTGTTGCTTGCTCCAAAGGCAGGGGAAGCCCTGCCAGGATCCAGCCACGTGACCCAGTAATTACAGTACAGTGGCCTAATAAGCTGGCTTACCACTTTCCTGCAATATCCTTGACATCTACGTGGTCATTGTAAATCCAATTCACTGACTGGAAGAGAGGTATGGTCAGATTTTATGTCAAACCAGGTACACAAAGAAGTGGCCCACAAAATACCATGTAGTAGGATGAGGGAATAGATTTAATAAAGGATTCCTGAATT
Source organism: Lissotriton vulgaris (assembly GCF_964263255.1). Classification (NCBI taxonomy): domain Eukaryota; kingdom Metazoa; phylum Chordata; class Amphibia; order Caudata; family Salamandridae; genus Lissotriton; species Lissotriton vulgaris. The sequence goes on along the minus strand of NC_141685.1, from coordinate 1,399,833,848 downwards.
TAAACCTATGCATGCAATGATCTCTGCATTTTGATTATATTTGGCCGTGACACTTCTAGCTAGTCGGAAAGCTTAGTGGTGTGAGTACCAGCAGCAGGCAGACGGTATCTTCTGTTCTTGAGAGGTGATTTTAGTAGGTCATTTTGACAGAACTCGTTAAAGGTAATTGACACATTTAATATTGTGTTTTGTTCTCTCTATCAAATAGTAAATTTAATTTGAGATGCATTATTCATTTACACTCGTGGTTAAACAAAGGAGTAATGGCACATCAGCTGCGGGCGCTTGAGTGCTGCCTATTCCTGAGGTACACTTACTATCTGACCATGCAGTCTTGAGACACATTAACAAAGCCAATAGGTCGTGCATTGCTGCGACTGATTGGATTTGCCAATGCTTGTTTAAGTAATCGTGGCCTGTAATAAAGAGTGTTACAGTCAGCACTATGGCATGATGCAGCCGGGTTCTTTGCCATTGTTATATTCCTTACAATAGTTGAGTACATGTTTTGAGTTGTATTTTTCCTAGACATTTTCTCTGTGCCATATTTGGCTTTGAACGATAAGTACATCCTTGGTCAAGTTTGTAAACAAATCTTCCTTGTTGTCCTGCCAATCAGTCTGTTTTGGAATCTACTAGCTAAGAAGTTATAATTCAACTTTTGCAAAATCTATAAAAAAACTACTACTAAATTACTACTCTGCTACAGATTTACAGCTTTAATTAAATTAAGCAGCTTGAAAATGTTTTACTATTAAGCTGTGTTGTCCTGATCTAGTAAGTGAATGCCTTTTTCGCTTTGCATGCCCCAAAGGTGAATATGATATTTCCGGGAAGGATTTTGAGAAGGACTGCTTGAAAATTGCTATATTCGCTGACAATACGCTTGCTTGTTTAACCCTATTCTATATCATCAGGTGAAGCAGATCATGAAGAAAAGGAAGACACAGAAAAAGAAATCATTGAAAAGGATGACGATGTTGAACAGGAAATCAGTGGACCAGAACGCAAATGGATAGAATCTCCAAAAGCAAATGGGCATATAGAAAATGGACCTTTTTCCATTGAACAACACCTTGATGATGATGACGACGATGATGAGGAAGATAGCCCAAACCCTGACAAGAGTCCTCTAGAGCATCCAAACGTGGAAAGTAATTTTCCATACAGTAGGGCCTATGAACAATTTAATGGTGAATTGCCAAATGGACGACATAAAAGCCCAGAACCGCACTTTAGTGAATTTTCAGTTTCTATGTTTACTGGGCCTTTGGAAACTGGAGCATCTGGTCCAGCTGCTTCAGAAGACTCAACAGCCCCAGAAAGAGAAGGAAACAGTCCGAGCGGCCTTATTCAAGATAGGAGCAGGACTGTCTCTGCCTCTAGTAATGGTGATTTGCCAAAAAGTAAGTACCTTCCTATCAAGTTGTCTTTTATTAATGTCTATGTTAGTGGTATTGCTTTTGCACATTTGTCTATATGTCATTCTCTTGGTATTTTTTATTCCACATTCTTTTATGACCAGAGTGGCTTAAAAGTTGAGGATCAAACATCAGCTGAAGATTCCAATGTTCTTGAGCTCAAGCCATAGCTTCGTTACTGAGCTTTTTTCGTTGGTCTGATGTCTGATGTTTGTGCCACAATGGACCCTATCTTGTAAGAAACCAACAGTACGAAGGAGAAACAAGAGTGTCTTTTGTAGCCGGGTTTTCCATTTCTGATTGGGACACACTTATTCTAAGGATAGTAAATATTGGAACACTGAGTTGAATGTGTGGTTGATCCTCAGCGTCCTTGGCCACCACCATGCTAGTAAATATCAGTAATATTTACTTCTCATTGTTCCCTCGCCTTCATACTGCAACTAGAGAAAAATATAATGACTTGAGCAGATCAAAGAAAGAAAATGTGGCAGGAAAGCTAGAGCCTAGTGAAGGGAGTAACCAAGGTGATCAACAATTAAAGGGTAGAGCATGTGTTGACGGGGTTAAAGACAAGCATAATATTAAATGTAAACCTGAGAATTTATATCTGCCTTGAGAGTTGAGGGTCATTCTTCGTTTGTTGGTTTTCCCCAATGGTTTTTATTAGCATACATGCGCATATCTCTTACATACAAAAAAAGCATGTCTTAGAGAGCAATATTGCTTGTACATTCGGAATCCTCTCCCAAGTCAATGTTCCGGGAGTTCGCATACTTGGAACATGTACTTTTTAGTATTGAAACAAAGAAACCCCAACAAAAACGCTTCAACCTCCACCCCTTGGTGCTCAATATAACAGTAGCAAAGTAACATTTCCAAACACCAGACATTTATAAATGTTTAGTTTATCCTCCGAAGACCCTATAATCATTAACTAGAGGAGACTTCATCTGATGCCCACCTCCATTCTCTAGGGGCCGGTGGTCGCAGCATAGCCATTGCGTAATAGAAATAATGGCAGAAACATTGTCTACAGGGGCATGTCGTGGCAGGTGAGTGTTATCTTCAATGATGCCTTTAAACTGCTCGAGGAGCATGTTCCATGCCTGTGATATAAAATATTTTCTTAAGCATTGCTCATTCCTCCCTGTGTAATAATATGCTCTCGGCTAGGCTCCATACAATCCGCAAACGGGCCCAGGTGGCTATAGGGGCGCCATTATGTTTCCACAGTATTGTAATGGCTTGTTTAGCTAATACCAGGGCCAAGTCCCGGTATTTATCAGCGGGTCTCTCCAGGGCAAGTCGAGGAAAAAGGCCAGCGAGCACAGCACTCCTGCTGGTGTGCTTGGTATAGCGAGGCCTGTTGTGCCAGTGAGTATTTGCAAGATCTTGATCCAATAATTTAGGAAGGAACAGACCCATACTGTGTATGAGGTATGCTTCAGGAAGGGAACAACGAAGACAGGCCGCAGCTGCGCCAGGCAAAGTCCTATTTATCCTGGCTAGAGTAAAATAAGCTCTATTGAGGATATTAAATTGAATATATTTGAATCAGCCTCCCTGGGATACTTTATGTGGGTTGTCTAACATCTTCCGCCATTCTACTCTTTGTTTGTTACATGACACAGACGTATGTACTTAACATGCATGACTAGAGTCGTCATGCATCCTTATACTTCATGTGTATACATATCCTAGTTATATGTGATGTAAATGAGATGACAATTAGTTTCCAGTTGAAGGTGCTGCTTCTAAAATCTGGAATTTAAAAAGTGAATTGAACTATCAAGAAAATTGAGTCAAATGTATTTAATCTTCATTTCTGCTTAACGGTCATTGCTCAATAATAAAACTGGATGAATTGTCCCAAAATGGCTGTTTATAAAGACGTGTAATAATTTATTTATTGAAAAGGACTGTGATTCACACAGGTAATTGAAGGTTGAATGCCTTGAATTTAGCTTGCTGGTTATATTGAACAGTGCTGCTGAGGGCGTTTGCTTACACTTGCAGCAAGATGAGTTACTGTTACGGCTGCTCTCAGTTTTGGTGTATAGCCGTGAGCAATCACTAAATAAATGCATGATTAGGCACAGAAAGTGAAAGCAAATCTTAGATTGGCTAGCACACTTCCTAACTTCGTATAGTTCTCAATAAACACATTTTAAAGGGATGGGCCTAAGGCATGATTTACAAGACTGAATTAAAACCAGCATTAGTAAAACCAATAAGTCAGGCGTTGGTTGCAAGCCTTGTGGCAATTCTTCTTTTGTTTTGTCATAGATTTTGCAAAACTTAATTGTTTGGAAACATACCGTGTCCTCATCAATTAAAAAAAGTAATTTCCTACACGCAAACATGTTTTTTTGCTCTGTCTCTTAAAGAGCCACACATCTAAAAGAAACAAGTTAGTTATAGATTCCTTACCTTAGAATTACCCCAAGGCGTCAGACTGGATCCAGAATGTTTTTTCGTCAGCAGTACCTCTGCGCATCGGAAGGTGGCGTCAGCCGGCTCCACGTCCGTCTGTCGTTGGCGCTCTGTCGCCGGGATGACGTTGCAGCATCTACTTAGACGCTGCCCTCGCACGCTAATGTCAGTTCTTTCTTTTTCCGCACCAGCCAGCGCAGATCCAGTAAGAGCGGTACCTCCAGTCACTTTTTGACTGACTTTTTCTCAACTTTTGCTGACTTCTTTTTTGAGTCATCGACTCCTGGTGCACTAGGGATGCCCGGTTTCAAGGCATGCGGTTCTTGTATTGACTGATGTCGGTGATGGACCAGCACCGTGTGTGCCCCTTTTGCCTCGAGCGTGACCATGACCCCCCAAGTCGTGCTCCGACTGCCGTTCAATGGCGCCAAAGAATTTGCGGGAGCGGTCCCAAATGCTGCTAGAGTGCCGGCAGTTGGCTCTGCGCCATTCGAGGTCGCGAGGGAGGGCGAGAGACCGGTCGCGGAGCCACAACCGCTCGTCCAAGCCATCTAACTCTTCGCGCTCAGGGTCGGGTAAGTTGAAGCATAAGAAAAAGACGAAGAAGCATCATCGCTCTTCGACTTCTCCTCATCAGTCGGCCGACCCGACAAGGGATGCAGGTGGTGTCCCTCCCGCGGCTCCGCGTGCGGAGCCCGAAAAGTCGACTCCACGTTTCCCTCCCTTTCCGGGACCCGGAGCGACTCCCTCCCAGCTTCGTGCGTTCTACCAGGCGATGCATGCCATCGTTGGGCAGCACAGACCCGCTGGCGTGCCTTCGGGCCCCGAGGGGCCTAAGCCTTCGCCAGCTCCGGCCCCGGTGCCGCAGGGCCCCTTTGGATACAGGCCTGGATCCGGATCGGCGCCAGTTGACCTCATTACACCTCCACTGGCACCGCTACCTTCGGCATCATTACCGCATTCGACACCTGTCGGCCCACCGGGCGGCATCGACTGCGACCTCCATCCTGATGTGGAGCTGGAAAAGCATTGAGAGGGAGGTTTGTGCCCCTGTTCACTCCTGGGGTCCATTTTCAGCCAGATTGGCACCCAGAGAATGAGGAGGAGGACTGGGAGAGGTCAGGTGACTCTTTAACTGATCAGGTGGGATTTGAGCAGGACTGGAGAGAGGAACTGGGGGATGCCAGTGGTCTTTACACCTCCCCTGACCTTGGCATGTTGTTTCCTCCTACCGTAGCTACGGAGGAGGGAGCGTCATACGCAGTGGTGTTGCGTAGGGCGGCCAAGGCTCTCAACCTCGAGCTCCCTACGGTGGCTTTCAGGACTAACCTCCTAACAGAGGGGCTTCAACCTGCTGCGAGCTCTTCGGAGCCCCTGCTGCTGTTTAATGAGACACTCACTGACGTCCTTTTGGGCACATGGTCCAGGCCCGACACCACCGCCCGGCTCCGGGCGACCTCACTTTCCACTCCCTACACCCCACCCCACCCCAGAAAGCCTCCACTTTCAAGAGCGCTTTCCCTACCGCTCCACCGGAAAGGGAATCCAAGAAGGACCATCTTGGGAAGAAGATTTTCTCTTCTCCCAGCTTAGGACTGCGGTTGGTAAAAACTGCATGTCTCTTGGGCCGTTATTCCCACTCTGTGTGGGATAGGGTTGCGCAGATGCTGCCTCAGTGTCCGGAGGAGGCCCGGACAGTGCTCTCCCAGGCTGTTGCAGCTGGGAGAGATGCAGTGAAGTTTACCATCCGTTGTGGGCTGGACACCGCCCACTTTCTGGGCAGGACCATTTTAACGTCAGTCCCGCGTCGTTGCTACGCCTGGATGAGATCAACTGGCTTTTCGGGGGATGTCCAGAACACCTTGATGGACAGGCTCTTTGATGGCCGTCACCTTTTTGGCAACAAAGCAGACTAGGCTCTAGAGCATTTCAAGGACTCATGGGCTACGGCCAAGGCCTTGGGACTCTCCACCCGCCCTGCGCAGTCTGCTTTTCGCCTCTTTAGTGGCTATGGAAGAGGTGCCCGCTACGTCCCACCCAGAGCCACAGGCCGCAGCAAGTTAAACAACCTTCGTGCAGCCGGGGACGTCAGAACAACCATTGTGGTTCCGGGTGCCAGCGGGCGGGCCAGTCTACCAACCCCCCCTCTGCAGCAGCCTCCAAACCTTCCTAGTCCGACATTTCAGGTCCATCAAACGCCAGTGGGCAGCAGGATTCGCCAGCACCTCCCCCACTGGCGCACCAACACGTCGGACAGGTGGGTTTTTAGCAGATAGTCCAAAGGGGCTACTCCCTCCCCTTCGAGGCTACCCCTCCAGCCATGCCACCACAATACCACTGCATGTTGAAGTATCACCTGGCCCTTCTCCATCAGGAAGTTACTGCTCTTTTGGCCAAGAGAGCCATCAAGCGTGTTCCTGTCCCAGAAGCAGGTCGTGGTTGTTATTCCCACTACTTTCTGGCCTGCGTCCTATCTTGGATCTCTAGAACGTCAACCGCTTCCTCCGGAAGGAGAAGTTCAAAATATTAACGCTTACTCAGTTCTGCCCTCGACCCGTAAGACTGGATGGTAGCATTGGACTTGCAGGAGGCTTATTTCCACATCCCCTTCATGCCCGCCCACCGGCATTACCTGTGGTTCATGGAAGGCCAAGATCATTTTCAGTTTACTGTTCTCCCCTTTGGCCTTGCCAGCGCCCCTCGGGTGTTCACGAAAGTGATGGTGGTGGTCACAGCTCATCTGCGCAGATCAGGGGTTTCAGTCTTCCCCTATCTCGACGACTGGCTGTTGAAGGTGGGATCTGAAAGAAACAGGTTAGTATTAGATTCCTTACCTTAGAATATCCCCAGGCGTCAGAATGGATCCGGAAACTTTTGCGTAGCAGTACCACTGCGCGTCGGTAGGCGTCGTCTGCGGCTCCGCGTCTGTCGTCGGCGTCGGGATGACGTCGCCGGAGTACTTAGGCCCCGCCCTCGTGCTCTGATATCAGTTCCTCTTTTTTCTGCGGCAGTAAGTCCCGATCCGGAAAAAGTGGTAACCATAGCCAATTTTTGACTAAACTTTTTCGATAATTTTTGATCCTTATTCGAAGTCTATGGACTCCGAACGGTGCCGGTAGGAATGCCCAGGTTCAAACCCTGCGCCGACTGCGACTGACTGATGTCGGTTACCGACCCCCATCGCTGGTGTCTTCACTGTCTGGGCCTCGACCACGACGACAAGGCGTGCTCCGACTGCCGGGGACCTGACGTCCAAAGCTAGACTGGAGTGGTTCCGCAAGCGACTCAAGCTCCGGCAGTCGGCCACGTGACGCTTGAGGTCCCGGCCCGCAAGGAGGTCGAGGGACCGGTCGCGGGATCAGAGCCACCATAGCTCCAGGAGTCGTCATCGGTCTTCGGGCTCGAAGTCCTCTGGTAAGGGACACAAGAAGTCGAAGAGACGTCATCGCTCTTCCGACTCCCCCCAACGCTCGCATGACGCGGCCGGGGGTCCGGCCACACCACCTGAGCCGCAGGCGTCGCGGCCTGCTTCATACCCGTCAGTCCCTGGGTAGAACGGGACGCCGGAGGAGATCGAGGCCTTCCTCACGGCCATGAGGTTGCTCACTCCTCCGTCAGGCTCCGCGGCGCCTTCGGGCCTAGTGGCCCAGATCGGGTCCCCAGCGGGTCGGGTGCTTATGCCCCGACGCCGTTGGGTGCTTCAGTCCTGACGCTGCCGCCGACTTCGGTCCCGGCGCCGCAGGCCCCCGCAGGATGGTTCCGGATCCGGGTCGTCGCCGGTCGACCTTACGACCTCGCCGACGCCGGTCCCCAGGGATGCGGCGCCGTTCCTGATCCCTCCCTCGATTCGGGTCTGGCGCCGGACCGGCGCCGCTCGGTGCTGCTCTTGACGCCGATGGGAGATTTCTACTTCTATGACCCGGCCCCATCCTTTGACCCTGAGTTTCAGGAGACGGGTGGCGAGGGGGATTGGGAGGGGTCTGAGGACCCTCTGGCACAGGAGTGCCAGTCTTATCAGGACTAGACAGGTGAGCTAGGAGAGGCCAGTGGTCTGGACACCTCGCCCGACACTGGGTTTGTCTCCCCTCCAACCGTGGCTACGGAGGAAGAGGCTGCCTATAGTGCGGTGCTGACGCGGGCGGCCAAGGCCTTGGGCCTGGAGCTCCCCGTCGCGGCCGTGAGGACTAACCTCCTCACTGAGGTCCTTAAACCGCAGGCAAGCTCGAGATGCGGCACGGTATTCCATCCGGTGTGGGCTGGATACCATGGACTCACTTGGCAGAGCCATGGCAATGACGGTGGCGATTCGTCGCCACGCCTGGTTGAGGTCCGCCAACTTTTTGGCTGGTGTCCAAAACACCCTTATGGACATGCTGTTTGAGGGCTGTCGCCTCTTTGGCGACAAGGCAGACCATGCGCTTGAGCGCTTTAAGGACTCCAGGGCTACGGCCAAGTCCTTGGGCCTCTCGGCCCCGCGCCAGCAAACGGCTGCCTTTCGCTCCTTTCGTGGCCAAGGAAGGGGCGCCCCCACACGTCCTGCCATCCACGGGCCGCAGACTACCATCCAGCGCGGTGGCGGACGTGGAAACTGCGGTGGCGGCGGTCAGGGACACCGGCGATGCCAGTTCACACCTGCCCCTGCGGCATCCGCCTCAAAACCCTCCTTTCTGGTACCCAAGAAGGGCAAAGGGGGCCTACGCCCTATCTTGGACCTACGGAACGTCAACGGCTTCCTCCGGAAGGAGAAGTTCAAGATGCTGACACTGGCTCAGGTCTTAGCTGTCCTGGACCCAGGAGACTGAATGGTAGCGTTGGACTTGCAGGACGCTTATTTTCATATCCCCGTCCTGCCGGCCCACCGGCGTTACCTGCGGTTCACGGTAGGCCACAAGCACTTTCAGTTTACCGTGCTCCCCTTCGGCCTTACCAGCGCCCCACAGGTGTTCACGAAAGTGATGGCGGTGGTTGCAGCTTATATGCGCAGGTTAGGGGTTTCAGTCTTCCCCAACCTCAACGACTGGTTGTTGAAGGCGGGCTCGCCCCAGACAGTCGTCAGCCACCTCCAGACTATGGCCGGCTCCTGCACCTGCTGGGGTTCTCCATCAATGTGCCGAAGTCACACCTGTGTCCCTCTCAGAAGCTCCTCTTTATCGGAGCGGTTCTAGACTCGGCGCAGTTTCAGGTTTATCCTCCCACAGCGGGTTCGGGATATTCAGGCTCTGATTCCGATCTTTCAGCCGTTATCCCGGGTCTTGGTCAGATTGACGCTGCGGCTTCTGGGGCTGATGGGCTTCTGGTGCATAACGCCAGGTGGCGGATGCGGGCTCTGCAGTGGGACCTGAAGTTTCAGTGGGCCCAGCATCAGGGCAACTTGTCCGACCATGTCTTGATCTCGGAGGGCAGTAAAAGACAGTTGCAGTGGTGGCTCACGGACCGCGATTGGGTCAGCGGCAGATCCCTCTCCCTACCCCTAACGGAGCACGTAGTTGTGACGGACGCGTCCCTCCTCAGTTGGGGAGGCCACATGGGAGAGGCGGAGATCAGAGGCCTCTGGTCTCCGGCGGAGTCCCATCTCCACATCAACCTTCTGGAGCTGCGGCCGATTCGTCTTGCACTGAAGAAATTCCTTCCCTCTGTCTGGGGGAGTGCAGTACAGGTGTTCACGGACAACACCACCGCCATGTGGTACTGCAACAAACAGGGCGGGGTGGGGTCGTGGACCCTATGCCAGGAGGCTCTGCGCCTTCGGCAGTGGCTGGAACATCAGGGCGTGACCCTGGTGGTTCAACACCTGGCAGATACTCTGAACGCCAGGGCGGACGAACTCAGCCGACGCTGCATGATGGATCACGAATGGCATCTGAGCTCGGACTTGGCGCAATGCCTCTTTCAGCGATGGGGAGAGCCTTGGTTAGATCTATTTGACACCGAAGAGAACGCGCAATGTCATCAGTTCTGCGCGTTGGAATTTCCAAGGCGCACTCGCTCGGAGACGCTTTTCGTCGTGAGTGGAGTTGCGGTCTGTTGTACGCCTTTCCGCCTATACCACTTCTGCCCAGAGTGCTGAAGAAGATCAAGCGCGACCGGGCCCCGGTTATCCTTGTGGCTCCGGACTGGGCACGAAGATAGTGGTATCCCGAGCATGTCAGTCGATCCCCCGATTCATCTGCCTCTTCAGGAGGACCTTCTGTCGCAGCAGCAGAGGACGGTCCTCCACCCAAACCTGTCCAGTCTCCATCTCCATGCTTGGAGATTGAGCAGCGACAGTTGAGGCCATTTGACTTGCCTCCTGAAGTTTGTGATGTGATTCTGGCAGCCAGGCGACCCTCCACAAAGTCGGTATACGCCTGCAGGTGGAACAAATTTGTGGCATGGTGCACAGCAAAGGCTGTGGATCCCCTTTCTGACCCCCTTTCTGAGGTTCTCCTCTTCCTTCTTTCTCTTGCCCAGCAGGGCTCTGCTCTGGGCACTATCAAGGGCTACCTTTCTGCCCTTTCCGCCTTCCTAAGGCTACCTGATCAGCCTTCTTTGTTCAAGTCCCCGGTTGTTAATAGGTTCTTAAAGGGCATCACTCATATGTTCCCCCCTGTTCCTTTTGTGAAGCCTCAATGGGACTTGAACCTTGTACTAACTTTTCTGATGTGCGCTCCCTTCGAGCCACTTCATAACTGTCCTCTCCGTCTTCTTACCCTTAAGACTGCTTTCCTGGTTGCCATCACCTCTGCCAGGAGAGAGAGAGATCTCCAGGCTCTTTCATCCAAGCCTCCCTTCCTTTCTGTCCATCCGGACAAGGTTGTGTTGCAGACAAGACCCTCTTTTCTGCCCAAGGTAGTCACAGCCTTCCACATAGGGCAGTCCATCACCTTGCCCACCTTCTTTCCGCCTCCGCATCCCTCTAAAGAGGAAGAGCGGCTCCACCGTCTGGACCCAAAACGTGCGCTCTCTTTCTATTTGGATCGCACACGCCATTTCCGGGTGGATGACCAACTCTTTGTTGGTTACGTGGGCGCTAAGAAGGGACGGGTGGTGCACAATCGGACCATCTCTCGATGGGTCGTCTTGTGTATCAAGGCTTGCTACTCTTTAGCTAAGAAGGAGCCTCCTGTTGGGCTGAGGGCCCATTCCACTCGGGCCACGGGGGCTACTACTGCCCTGGGCCGGGAAGACCCCTTGCAGGACATCTGTCAGGCAGCTACGTGGGCCTCGCTGCACACGTTCGCAAGACACTACTGCCTGGACAGGTCCGAAGGGATGGCTTCTTTGGCCGTTCCGTCCTCCAGGTCTTTCTGGTGTGATCATTGGTTCGCAGACCCACCACCGGGGTTAGTATTGCTAGGGTATCTATTCTAAGGTAAGGAATCTAATACTAACCTGTTTCTTTCAGATGCACAAGTTACTTACCTTCGGTAACGATATATCTGTAAGAAACAGTAGTTAGTATTAGATTCCTTACCGCCCCACCCATCCTCCGCGTTCTGCGAACCGATATCTAGGGTTAAGGTCATCCCCTTTCAGGGCCCTAGTTTCATGGCACCAGTGTTGGTTTTTATCATGGCTCTGCGTTTCTGGCACAGAAAAGCTGTGTATAAGAACTGACGTCAGCGCGCGAGGGCGGCGTCTAAGTACTCCGGCGACGTCATCCCGGCGGCAACGACGCCGACGACTGAAGCTGAGCCGCAGACGACGCCTACTGACGCGCAGGGGTACTGCTACGCAAAAGTTCCAGATCCAGACTGACGCCTGGGGATATTCTAAGGTAAGGAATCTAATACTAACTACTGTTTCTTACAGATATATCGTTACTGAAGGTAAGTAACTTGTGCATCGCCCCAGGCAGTTGTCTCCCACCTCCAGACTACGGCCGCCTCCTGCATTTTCTTGGGTTCTTCATCAATGTGCCGAAGTCACACCTGATTCCCTCCCAGAGCTCCTCTTCATCGGAGTGGTTCTGGACACAACGAGGTTTCGGCTCTATCCTCCCAAACACAGTGTCTGGGATTTTCAGGCTATGATTCCGATCTTTCAGCCTGTATCCCGGGATTCAGTCAGACTGACCCTGAGGCTCCTGGGCCTCATGGCCTCCTGCATCCTGCTGGTCGATCATGCCAGGTGACATATTCGGGCTGTGCAGTAGGACCTGAAGTTCCAGTGGGCGCAGCATCAGGGGAATCTGTCCGATTACGTCCAGATCTCGGAGGGCACTGCACGACAATTGCAGTGGTGGCTCACAAACTAGAATTGGGTCAACGCAGATCCCTTTCCCTTCCCCAACCTGAACACACAGTGGTGACAGACGCGTCCCTTCTGGGGTGGGGCGGCCACATGTGAGAGGCGGAGATCAGCGGAGTCCAAGATCCACAACAACCTTCTGGAGCTTCGGGCGATTCGTCTTGCACTAAAAGCATTCCTTCCCTCTGTCCGGGGAAGAGTAGTGCAGGTGTTCACCGAAAACACCACCCCCGTGTGGTACTGCAACAAACAGGGCAGGGTGGGGTTGTGGATCGCATTTCAGGAGGCTCTCCGCCTCTGGACGTGGCTGGAACGTTAAGGCATATCCCTGGTGGTTCAACATCTGGCAGCTTCCCTGAACGCCAGGGCGGATGAACTCAGCTGTAGGTGCTTGATGGATCATGAATGGCATCTTCACTCGGAGGGGGTGCAAGGTCTCTTTTATCAGTGAGGTGAGACTTGGTTAGATCTATTCGCCACCGAAGACAAAGCGCAATGTCAGCAATTCAGTATACGTCTGTCGGTGGAACAAATTTGTGGCATGGTGCACAGCAAAGGCTGCGGATCCCCTCTCTGCCCCTCTTTCTGAGGTCCTCTTGGTCCTACTTTCTGTGGCCCAGCAGGGCTCTGCTCTGGGCACCATCAAGTGCCATCTCTCGGCCATCTCTGCCTTCCAGATCAGCCTTCTCTTTTCCAGTCCCCTGGTGAAAATAGGTTTCTGAAAGGCATAACTCACCTCTTTCCTCCTATTCCTTTTGTTATGCCTCAGTGGGACTTGAATCTCGTTTTAACCTATTTAATGTGCGCTTCCTTTGAGCCGCTTCACAACTGTCCTTTAAGGCTTCTCACGCTTAAGACTGCTTTCCTGGTTGCCATCCATCACCTCTGCCAGGAGGGTGAGTGAGCTCCAGACTCTTTCATCGAAGCCTCCATTCCTGTCCGTCCATCCGGACAAAGTGGTTCTCAAGACTCCGTCCTTCTTTCCCAAGGTTGTCACTGCTTTTCACATTGGCAGACCATCACTTTGCCCACCTTCTTTCCGCTTCCGCCTCCATCGAAAGAGGAGGAGAGGCTCCACAGTCTGGACCCAAAACGTGCGCTTTGCTTTTTTCTGGATCGAACAAAACATTTTCAAGTGGACGACCAGCTCTTTGTTGGGGGCGTGGGTGCAAAGAAAGGTCGGGCCGTACACAAACAAACTATCTCTTGATGGGTCATGTTCTGTATCAAGGCCTGCTATTCTCTGGCGAAGAAGGAGCCTCTAATGGGGCTGCGCGCCCATTCTACCAGGGCGACTGCAGCAACTACTGCTCTGGGAAGTGGCGTTCCTCTCAATGAAATCTGTCCGGCAGCTATGTGAACATGTTTACAAAACTCTACTGTCTTGACAGTCCGGTCCGGAGAGACAGCTTCTTCTGTTCTCCAGGACTTTCTGGTGTGAGATTGGTGCACAGACCCACCACCGGGGTTGGTATTGCTGGGGTTTCTATTCTAAGGTAAGGAATCTATAACTAACTTGTTTCTTTCAGATGAACAAGGTACTTCCCTTTGGTAATGATATATCTGTAAGAAACATTAGTTATAGATTCCTTACAGCCCCACCCATCCTTCCCGTTCTGAGAACTGATTTCTAGGGTTAAGGATATCCTGTCAGGACCCTAGTTTTGTACACCAGTGGTCAGTGTCTTGAATGGCTCTGCATTTCTGGCCCAGAAAGTTGTGTATAGAACTGACGTCAGCGCCCGAGGGCGTCGTCTAAGTAGCTGCTGCGACATTATCCCAGCGACTGACGCGGAGCCAACCGACTCCACCTTCCGACGCGCAGAGGTACTGCTGACGAAAAAACTTTCCGGATCCAGTCTGACACCTGTGGTTAATTCGAAGGTAAGGAATCTATAACTAACTAATGTTTCTTACAGATATAATGTTACTGAAGGTAAGTAACTTGTTTGTTACAATAGTACTCCGTGGCACTTAACAAGGGTGGCTCCTCGCTAAGGCGGGGGAGCGTTGCCCCACTGCCTTTCAGGACGGCAAAAAGGAAAAATAAAATGATCATACCGCAATGTTATCATTTTATTTTTCTGTGCTGAGGCAGTTTTGTGGGGCGGGGCTATGCTGGGCAGCAGGGCGGGGGAGGAGTGGTGGCACCCTCCTAAGTGCGCATGAATGTTTGGCTGCCCCTCTGGGGACGGCCAAACATTCATGCACATTTTGCATGTTCTCGGGTGAAGAACATGCCTAGGCTCCCATTCCCCATCTGAGCGCTGAACCATGGTGCTCAAACCAATCACAACGCTAAATTGCAGCATTGTGATTGGCTTAGGGTAGCCTGGGTGCTTCCTGTTCCAACAGAAGCCAGAAACAGTTCGTAAGAGACCCCTGCCCTCCTTTCCCCACTCCCATCCACTCTCTACGCACCCCACTGCCGGTTCGTGATAGCAGCCGTGACTGGCACTGAAGTAAACGACTTAAAATGTCTATTCCCATGAGATGGTGGTTGGTGTGATAACCCTAAGATGTTATTGGTATGGCAGCTGAAATGGAGATTTTGAGCAAGCCCTGTAGATTTTGCAATAAATTTGAGGATCACTGCTGCCCGTGATCTGCATCTGCAAGAATCTAATACTGTTGAGTAAGTTTTGGCTATGACCAATGTTTCGCACTTCAAACTTTCGTTCCTGCTGGCTTGCAATTATCTGTTGCTGTAGTGTAGTTCCTATATTCCCCATAGGCTCTGCGCATTGGAATAACATAAACGATAATTTAGACGTAGGACTGAGGTCGACTAGGTCTCTATTGAATATGTTAGACTTAATTGTGTGTGCCAGCTAGCTCAGAGGTCACTAGAAACTTTCTCGAGTAAACAAGATGGTGTTTAGCTTTCCTGAATAGACAAGAAGGGATTCTCTTCCTACAACCATAGCACATGACAACTTTGTTCCCTCTGCAATAAGGAATATATCTCCAGAGTCGCGGAAACAATAGATAGCTATTTTACTCAGTCAATCGTGCTTGCTTCGTTTCACCAGAGATGCAGAGAAATAGAGAGACGGGCGTTTTCAATAAAAAGGTTATTTATTGAGCAGTCTTCTTTCTCATGCAAGAGAAATGAATTGCCACAATTGCAATACTTGTCATAAAGTAAAGTGCGTACAGTAAAAGGAGTATTATGATATAATACTGTAAAGCATTTATATGGTTTCTAAGCCATAAGATACTTTAAAATGGAACAAAATACATACAATGATAAAATAATGACTAAACATACTCAACTGGTGTTTCTAAGATACGCCTACCCCAGTGTACCTAACCTAAGCCTAGTACTGAGAAGGAGTAGATGAGTTACAGTTTTTGCCAAGAATCTGAATCTAGAATTCTCTATGGGTCTAATCAGCTCCGTACCTTAGGTATAGAATGAAGGAGGTCTTGTATCTCTCTCTCAGGACTCGATCTCCCAGAAACCCGCGAGGTATCAGGGAAACAGTGGAGCTGGATTTTCTCGGCAGGAGAAAAGACAGCATCTCTCTCAGTGCGTCAGCAGGGAGGGTCGGCTTCCTTCGGCACTCGCCTCAGCAGGGCGTCGGGCAAGTAGATAGCCGATTCTGCTCCAAACCACCGTGTGTTGCTTAAGGCAGATGTTGGTATATTTATACCTGGAAGGTGCCGAGTTTGGCGTAAGGTTGGACATAAAACGTCACTAAGAACTGGCAGTTCTTTCAGGACTATCAGGAGTTCTAGGACAAATCAAAACAGAAGCAGGGGGAATTCCCGGGCTGCTGGAGGCTTGGTTTGTTTTAGAACGCGTTGTACTTTCTAGGAGTCTATCAGAGTAGCCTTGCCGTATTTGGACTGCATTGGCTATGACTTAATATGGATATGATTCTTATGCCTTTATAAGGATATGATTTGTCATAACCACATAAGGGCATAAATCGGGAATATCTCATTAGGGTCCTAGATACATTCACAACATTGCTTAGGAGGTGAATCAAGTCAGCTTTCAAGCCACTGTATACTGTAAATGAAAGCGGTGGCAGACCTACAGCAACAGGCTGCCATTCCTGTCATTTTATCGCCAAGGAAGAAATCTGAACATTATGCTGGCTGAAATCCTGATACGTTCTATAATTTTAGGGGTGGATCAAGCTTTTATTGGAGAACTAAATATGAACTTTATGTTTTTAATTGATTGCACTGAAGGAGGGAGGGATTTATTTATGGGGACATGGCTCCGAGGGTATCATGCATAGTGGTTTAACAAATAAAGCTTAGGGTCATCTAAGGTGAACCGGGTACCTCTCTTATTGATGGATGTCTAGGGCTTAGGGGGCGGTGTGCAATAATGGGTATAGTGCAATTTTCACCAGTGGACTACCTGTCTTGCGTGTAGTTTTAGAATACCAGAATCTGAGTAATTAGTACAGTAGGTCAAGAAGGGTAAGGATGTTGCCAGGTGAGCATGAGTGCAATTCTGCAGAAGCGTGCAATTTCTATCATAGCTGTCAAAACTCTAACTCAGATGTAGGCTAGGCATCAACCCTAAGGAGATTTGGCAATTTTTATAGGCGGATTCTCGTTTTACTTTATGTAGGTAGTTCTTATGTGGCAGAATCATTCTGTTTTTAAGTGAAGTATAATCATCCCAAGTGTATTGTGTTGTGGAGATTTGATTTACAATTGCTGGCCGAGAAGTGAAATGTGTAAACAAGGTGTTTTTCAGAATATGTAAGGAGGTTTTCCTCTTAAAAGGTCACTGGGTGGATAGGGGGAGTGGTTACAAACTATTGCAGTAATGATTTTAAATAATCGAACAGTTTAATAAATCTAATCTAATCTACTTAAAAAGTCGGTCAGTCTGGCATTGGCTGCAAGAAAGGAGAAAGACAGAGGGTAAGGGAAAAAGAAAAAAGAATGAAAGGCAAGAAAGAGAAGGAAAGAGGAATAATGAAGGAAAGAAAGTCGCAAAAGGAAGGAAGGAAGTAAAGGAAGGAGAAAAAGAAAAAAAGTGAAAAGAGGGTAACTAATACAGAACAGTTTCAAATGGACACAATCTGGTATGCTGTGAAATAACAGCAGTTGGAAAAGAAAACATTCCAAAATTAATTTACAACTGCATTGGCAGGTGATGGTATCTGATAAAGATAGAATGTGCATCAAGTGCTTTCCGCTATCACATCGGGCTCTAAACTCAAACGCAACACTAAAGTAATTATAAAGTAAAAACAAAAACACTGCCCCTGAAGGGAACTAGCTTGGATGCTTATGTGCTCCTTGTGAGAGAGCAAAATGCAGTCACTCAAAGTGAACTTAGCCAGTGGTTTGAGTAGGCTGACCCACTATCCCATGCTAAGATTTGCAATGGGCGGAAGCAAAATGTGAATAACACAATGACAGACCAGTGAATGAAGAGAAGTAGCTGAAACAGGGATGTGGAATGCCTGTAGCCAAATGCCCAAGACATATTGTTTGGGGTCAAGAGCAACAAGTCTTCATGTGTATTTTGTCCTTGGGACAAGTAGGCCCATCCCCCTGCAGCAGAAACCCTTTGGCTGCCAGTTTGCAGTACAACATTATGGATCAGGGAAGGGCACTGTCAGCAGTTGAGGTAATATTTGTGTCAATATGTTAACGTGGTTCAAACTTGTATTTATGTTTCATTAGGGTGAGCATTCTGAATAAATGTTGTAAGCTCTGACTGCACTACTGACAATGGTTCCAGTATCAAAATGTGTACATACATTTTCAAAGTTTAGCAATAAGAAGCTATGTATAATGCTCCCAGAATGCTGTCTGATTTACTGCAAATATTTTCAGAAGGTTGAAAACAAGATTGATGATTCTTTGCTTTCAAAATAAAATGTTCATAAAAAATGAAAGCAAGAAGAAAACATTTCTCCAAACTACTGTAAAATGCATCATTTAGTAACATGTGTTGATGCATGCTAGTATTTCCCAAAAATATTCATAATGGAAAATCAGTGTACTGAGTTTCAAAAAGATTATGGGAAACAAAAATAAACATGCATTGGCAAAGCCAGTAGGTCTGAAATTGATGGTCAGCTTTTAGTTTTGTCAATGTGTGACTTGTTTTGGCATGGTTTTCATAAAACCATATTGGTGTGGGAACTGCTGGGCCTTCACCATTAAAACAAACATTTACAAAAGCAAACATTGTTTTTGGTCTGAAAAAGCTCACACTGCCACGAGTAGTTTCTGGCATTGAACAAAACTACTTTGTGTGCAGTTATGCTCCTTGTGAAAGAGCAGAATGCGGTCACTCACAGTTAAGCCAGCCGATACAGAGAGAATGAGACAGAATTTTAACACTCTAAAGGTCATGGTCAACGTCAGACCAAATTAGGGACCCAATTATTAAAGAAAGTCTCAAAAGTGCACCCATGGTATATGTCCTTGCATTACGTGCCGCTTTATGGCTTTCATGAACTCCCAAAAATGTACAGTAGTAGGCCAAGAAATAGTACTCCTAGAAAATATTTGTGAATTGCATTTTTGCATGAGCAAATATGCATGTGTAGATTTACTACTTTGAAAATCTGAGTGTTTGCAAGTTCACTTTCCCTCCAACCACTTTTCTCCCAACTCTGGAAGAAAGGTAATGTCTGCCATTGTCAGGAGTAAATTTTCAACATTTCACAGTATGGGAAAAAATTAGAGAAGAGTTGTTGAAAACCCTTGAAACATGAAAGTTAGTAGATTTGCAAAGACTGAAAAGGGCATTCTAACCCTGGAACTATCGCTTACCACTACCTTCACCCCCAGTATGTAGATCTGCGGAAATGTGGCAACATAAGGGGATTGCATGTATTCAAACACTACTATGGTATGAGACCTGGCATAATCAGAGAGGCTATATCAGAGCTCCTATATAATGAGATTGCTGCCATAGTTTGTCACCGCACTACATGGCACCAAAGGGACAAGTGGATTTTGTTACAGGACAAGTAGATTTATGAAGAAACCTGCCCCATGGACAAATAGATATTTTATTAAATTCCACACCCCTGCTGAAACCACTGTATGTAAGAATATTTTACATATTTTAGTGAAATCAAAGGTCTTGGCTAATGCTAGGTCTAAAAAGAGTAAATATAGATTTAGGTTACAGTTTCCAAATGGGAGCCATAGAACCCATGACAATAAAGTAAACACATTAAGTAGTATAAACAGGATGCGCTATGTGGGATTTGTTTGGAGTATGTTTCAGTTTTAAAATCGACCTGTCATACGATGAATAAGTGCGGTAATGAAATGACACCAAGATCAAAATTGCACCTAGCCTCAACAATACTGTTCAATATAAGCTTTCCATGGTAAACCAAGCAGTCGAACACACACGTCAATGATGTCATTTGAGTTGTCGTCAGTGATGCCATAGAACATGTCATGAGTGATGTCATATGTGAGGTCATAAGCAGTGCACGGTGGGAGCGGAAGTTATAGTTATTGCTGCTGACTATATCTGGTGAATTTCTGTGTTATTTTTTTTTTTTAGTTCAAGACGTTAAAGTTGTCATTGACAAATTCACCTAACTATGATGTTACTTTAACTTTTGTTCTTTTCAGTGAATTTCTAAGGTTTAGAAAAAAAATGAAAATAAATCTTATTACACCTAACCATTACATTACTTTAACCTTTGTTTTTTTCAAAACATTTCTAGTGTTTATTTAACATTAAGTAATAACATAATTACCATATGTAAATGAAACACCACCCCCCACCTGCGGCTAGGACTTTAAGGCACCCCCCTCTATGCAGCCAATCTCAGGCTTGTTGGCCATAGGATCTGGCCCATGGGACCATATGGCACTAGGCAGTTTGTGTGGCCCCCTACCCCAAATCTCTTTAGTCCCTGAGACCTCATACCCCAGGGCCGTGTATGTTTTTTAAGGAGATTTGGGCCGCCCAGCCCCTCTTTCGGAGCCATAAGAGCCCCCAGGGACCCCTATTTAAATAAAAGGGAGGAGGCGCTTGTTTCTCTCCTTCCTGGATAGATTTTGGCCCCATGGACCCCATCCCCTGTGGCCCTGTAGAGTAGAAGTTAGATGCCCACCCAGGGCATCCTTCATAGCGGTGTTAGGGGCCTCGGGGCGGGAGCACTAAAACTCCTGCAGTGCTAGTCTGCTTCCCACATACAGCGTGAGCCAGCATTTCTCCATGCGGGCGGGAACAGGTCCTAATGCTGCTCTCTGCAGGCGGGAGGAATATTTAGAAGTGTTTCCCTGTCTGCACTAAACAGGTCAAGTCTGCTCCAAGCAGGTTGGGATCATTTTTAAAGCCCTTGGCCACTGGGAGCAGAGATTTGAAAATGCTCCCGCCAAGCGAGAGCAAACACAGGTTTACCTGCCCACGCCGCTGCGGGCAGGGAAACCTCTATGTTCCAGGGGTGGGCCCCCTGGGACATAGCATCAGAGCTGGCCCTGTGTAATGGGGTCCCTGAGGGCCCGATGTAGGTAAGTTCATTTTACTACTTCTTAAATACCGAATCGTACCGATTCGGTATTTAAGAAGTGGTAAATTGGAGGGGGGGGGTGTAGGTATTTCAGATTCGGTAAATACCGAATCGTTAAGATTCGGTATTTACCGATTCTGTAAATACCGAATCGGTAAAGCCCATTGATTCCTATGGGCATTGAAGCCCATAGGAATCCATGATCATTACCGAATCTGTATTTACCGATTCAGTAATTACCGATTTTTGCAAGGGTGCAGGGGGTGTCACTTTGACACCCTATAGCACCCCCATTCCGGACTTGTGTGCCATGTGCCACACAGACATGCCCTAAGGGCATGTCTGTGTGTCACATTGCACAGATGTGCATGCACACCTGTATTCGGTATTTTACCACCCAATTGGATTGGGTGGTAAAATACCGAATCTTAAAGCCCTGTGGCACTCTGACATGTGCCAGCTACATCTGCATTTACAGAATCGGTATTTTACCAAGTCTGTATTTACCGATTCGGTAATTTTACCGAATCGGTAAATACAGAATCGGTAAAATACCGATTCAGTAAATGCATGCCCTACATCAGAAAACCGTAATACCAGTCGGAAACGGCCGAATTCGGCTGTTTCCGACCGGTATTAGGGCACCTACATTGGGCCCTAGGTCATTAATGACTCAAGCAGGGGGAAAGCAATCACCCCTCCCTATTTAGAACATTTTCAGCTCGGGTGGGCTTGCAGAAGCCTTAAGAGGCTAACGAGGGGGCCCCTCCTTATTTTACAAAATGACGGCCCCGGGGGTGGGCTCCCTGGGTCCTCTAATAGCTTGGTTAGGGGACCATGTGTTCCTCCCCTCCCCTTAAATAATATGTTTGGCCCCGGGGTGGGCTCATCAGGGTTCTCTGTTGGTTCGGGGAGGGGGCAGCGGACTGTGTATACTGTTGCTAGGGATGGGCGTGATCAAGGGCTGGTTGTATTGTAAGGTTGAAATCCCTTCCCCAGATAACATAGGTTGAGCCAATTTTATAACCAGACCCCACAAGAGGGTTAAAGAACGCTTCATCTACGTTAGGCCTATAGCAGTTGATCAGCAGGATTGAATGGGATGCCGGCCTCCCCAAATTCCCCTGTGCCTTCCTCATAGGTCGTTCACTGCTCCCTCTGCTATGTACGGGGTATGTTTCTTTATAAGGATGGCGGTACCGCTTGAGTAGGAGTAATATGTGGAGAAGGACCTATGCGATGCCCGACCTGCAGCTAACGCAGGAATTGTTGCTGGGGATGTATGTATCCTCCCTCCTCTTCCGTTGTCGTCCCGCGACCCGACATCCTGTCTGGGCAGAGGAGGAAGGGGTGTGTTTAGCCTTCTGGACCGTGCTCGTGGATGCCTAACAACTTCAGGTACGGGTGTTTCTTGATCCCGTAATGGCCAGGGCCAGGTCCGATGTGGTGTCCCCTCACACGCCCGATCCTTTAATATACTTTACCTATCCCTGAACCCCAAAAACCCTTACAACCTCGTACCCTTATACTTAAACCTAGAAGCTCCTTACAACCTCTTACCCTTTCTGAGACCCTTAAAATCCTTGTCTTCAGTAGTGACGTTTTCTTCGGTCTCTTTTCCAGTTAGATCTTTCCCACCCCTCCCTGTTCACCCCTCTCCCTCCCCTTCCCGACCCGACTGACTCACCGGCTCTGCCGTAACTCTCCAGAGTTACGGCCGCTCTCCAGCCTCCTCCTGTGGGATCCACCAATCTTCGCTCCACGTCTCGTCGTCTTCGTTCTCCTCCTCTCGGTACTCTGGGCATTCTTCCTCGTCCTTTGGTGCAGCGTCTTCCGGAAGCTCTCCTGGCATCCTCGGCTTTTCACCCGACTGCTCACGCCCCTCGAATGGCGACTCGTCCGTTTTCCCTTCCTCTGATCCAGTCCTTCCGGGGTTAGACCCTCCTCTTCCGTTGTCGTCCCGCGACCCGACATCCTGTCTGGGCAGAGGAGGAAGGGGTGTGTTTAGCCTTCTGGACCGTGCTCGTGGATGCCTAACAACTTCAGGTACGGGTGTTTCTTGATCCCGTAATGGCCAGGGCCAGGTCCGATGTGGTGTCCCCTCACACGCCCGATCCTTTAATATACTTTACCTATCCCTGAACCCCAAAAACCCTTACAACCTCGTACCCTTATACTTAAACCTAGAAGCTCCTTACAACCTCTTACCCTTTCTGAGACCCTTAAAACCCTTAAACCTCTTACCCCCCTTTAATTCTATTAAGAACACACTTACCTGATTGGTAAAGTTCCACTTTGTAAAGTGCCAGAAAATGGCATGATTGGTATTTACCTGTGTGATAACGTCTGCCTTGTAAAACTAACACATGATAATATCAGCCTTGTAAATACTGCCCCTTCTGTTAGTTCTTCTCAATTGTATTCTTTGTGCTTATCAAGTGTGTTTCTTCTAAAAGAAGTGTTTGAGCATGTCATGAAGACTGTGCTTGTAAATGCTTGACTTAAACTCCTTTTACTGATCATATTTATTTTGACTACAGGTGGAAATGTTAAATGATTGGGAATCGTCTTAAAGAACCGGAATTAGAAGACAATACTTTTCGGAATCCCCTAAATCTGTTCTCAGTCTTATCGCTGCAGTACTGTGGCATGTGCAGCTACTGCAGAGAATGACCTTCTTGCTCTTCAAAGTCTTAATTTTCCCATCTCTTAAAGTTCCTTGTAGTGTAGTGGATGTAAGTAAACAGCATATCTTCAGGTCTGACATTAATAAGCTTTCAGCCTCAGTTTGTCATGATATAGGATGCATCCCTTGATGGATAGGGAGCACATTTGCAAGACTTTGAAGTCAGCAATAAATGGTCAGCTCAGGAAACGAAGATGCACATCAGTCTTCTGTAACTGAGAGCAATGGCTTTAGAACATCAGTCCTTTCTCTCAAAAATATATAACTCCGTAGTATTGGACTGTACCTACAACACAACTATAATGTACTATTTGAACAAACAAGGAAGAAAAAAGTTATGTCTACTACAGAGAAGCTCCAAAAATCTGGAAGTTGATAATACAGCACCAAATTACCCTAAAGTTAATAAAGCATGTTCCACAAATAGAGAACCAGTGGGCGGACACTCGCAGTAGAACATCAAGGGAGTGCCAGGAGTGGGAACTATATTAACATCAATTGTTGAAGCTCTTTCAAAGGTGCAGAAGTGCAAAACTGGATTTATTTGCAACAGTCCAAAATCGTAAATGACAATTGCATGTAGTCAGATATCCACTGAAGGTGTACTGGAGGAGTGGCTTTCATTTGCCTATGCATTTCCCCCCTTCCATTGATACTCTGACTTCTAAACTTAATGATGAGAGAGCAATGTTGGATAGTTCTTGTAGCTTCAGTATGGCCAAGACACTACGGGTACTCAGAGTTACTTTCCTAGCGGAACCAGGTTGTTCGTCTAACACTGGAATCTCTTAATTTATTGGCTTGGCTCCTGACTACAGTGAATTCCATCTTTTTAAATATTTTTCAGGAATGCCAAGATATCTTGGCAAAGCCAGAGTGGAATCAATAAACAAAACAAAGGCAAAAGTGATGTGTTTCTGTATATGGTTCTCTCGTAATAGCATTCATTCCTTCTCATCTCAACCTGAGCAGATTCTACCATATTTATCACAACTGGCACATTCAGGTCTTTAACACAATTCAGTAAAGGTCCGCCTGGCAGCAATCTCACAATGTTGTTGATCCTTTAATCAAGCAGCACTGATTAACTAATTTATGGTAAGAGCCTTATCTCTGATTACTTGTCAAATGAATATGGTCTAGTTGCAGTTAATCAGAAGCTATTTTGAACCTATCCACAGAACAGAAATAAAACCTACATCCTGGAAAATGGCTCTTCTGTTGGCGCTCACTTCAGCCAGAGGAATCTGTCAAATTCAAACTTTTACAATAAAAGAGCCTTACATACAATTCAAAGACAACAAAGTAATATTGTGGAGTAAACCTTATTTTATTCCCATAATTGTAAAATAAATCTTTAAATCTCCAAACAATGCAACGGAAAGGGCACTCCATACCTTGGATGTCTGGAGTAGCCTAAAATTCTGCATGAAATGGTCTTAGGGCCTGATTCAGATTTTAGCTGTTGATATCCTGTGTGCCTTATTACCAGTGCCATCAAATATAATGCACTTGTAATACAGTGGATGACATATCCATTACATTTATACAAGGGTAACACGTCAGCCAAACTCGTAATCAGGCCCTAAGACATCTAGAACTTCAAATCAACTATTTATAGCATTTCACCCTTGAGAAAGATGTGTGCTATGTCAAGGAAAAGGAAAAGGAAAATGTCAAGGAAAAGTATAACCCATTGGATCTCAAATTCTATTGTTTTTTGTCACAAAAAGACTGGACGTCCTTTTAGTGGGGATGTTTGAACACACTTCGAAAGAAGTGTAGCCACATCTACTGTCCTGTTTGCTATTCTTAACTGACATTTGCAGGGCTGCTTTGTGGAGTAACAGGCATGCGTTTACTAGACATTAGAGCCTGGATGCCATAACAAAAGATGACACATCCGTGGATTAATCAGTCCCTCCCCACATATTTCAATGAGAGGAGCACCTATTTATATAATCGAAAATCGTTAATTAAAATATCTACTTCCCACCTCAGCTTAAAGACTGTTCTGTCACGTTTGTTACTCCTTGCTATTCAGATTCGGCCTGTAAATCTATGAAAGATTCAGTACTGGACCAAAAATAATTTACTTATCGGTATACTCTAGTTCTAGAGTATTGATGTGTACAGATAAGTAACTTGTTTTTTCATTACATCTTCGCCTATGCATGTTGTTGGAACCTCTGTTAAGCAGCTTCCAAATGCCGAAAAGGCCATTGAAGGAAGGTCACCTTCTAAACCATTTGTACCTGCATCACCCGAGCTCTGTGTCTGTTATTCTGCCATTTTTCCCGATTGAGGCACCACCCCAACATTCTCAGAACATTTTGGAAAATGAAAAAGAAGGAAGGGAACATGATAATGACACAGATTAAAGACTGTGTCATCTGGATTTCCTTTACAATACAGGAGACTTTAAGGGGAGGCCTCAAGAACGTACTCAGAGAAACCTGAAAGAAAGTGACCTATAGGGACCACAAGCTAAGTTGTATCCTTAGTTTCCTCCATGGCTTGTAACAGGGATTCTGCGCAAACACAGAACTGTGCACAGAGACTTGGGACATCAGTGAATTAGGGTGTGCCAAAACTCACCTTAGTACCCAAAATCCCCTACCAGACTAGCAATCAGTGTCACATTAGCTCTTCGTCCTATAGCAAAGAAACCAATAATTAGACAACCTAGAACATGCAACTTAGAACCATCTCAGGAATGGTGGGAAGTGAGAACACTCTTTTGTTTTATCCGTTCATACCAGTCCACAACAGGAGTAAAATAGAGACACTGTAAGGTTAAAATGTTTATTTTAACGACGTTATCTCAAGCGCAGTATTTTAATCAACAACAGCATACATATGGATAATAATAATACGGACAGCATAGTTACAATGCCATAAAATACAAAAGGAGGAATCATGTTAAAATGATAGTGCAAACAGTTGATAAAAGCGCCTATTTAAAACACCCTCCCTATCTAGGAACTATATATTATAAAACTATAGCAGGTCCCTGGAGTTATCTATGGGGGACCCCATTTACCTGTCCGCTCAGTAATTGTAAATTACATCAGGATCGGTTAGTCTCTCTGCATGCCTGGAATCTTCCAAGTGTGTGCAATTCTGGCAAGTGTGCTATGATAAAGACGCCAGAATCCTACTTCGGCTTGTAGCTGCCAAATTGTTGTGTCTAGAATGTGTTACACGGACAAGCCAGTAAACAGGCTCGCGTTATGATAACCTTGGCGGCTTAGCACTCACTGTACAGACTGGGGATGCGATGTATGTCTAGAGATGTCAAAAAACTACCCTTTTCCCTTGTATAGACCTTCACCCAAGCTAAGTCAGCAAAAACAGCTAAGCAGTGTTGTGAGCAAAAGTAGCAAAAGGGAAAAATGGCATTTAAACCTCGAATAAGCCATGCTAACTTAACATACACGCAAAAGAGGCCCATAAACATACGACAGGCTGTGCAGGAAGCGCTGTGTCCGAGGTGCTTGGCGTCGGAGGCGGATATGGATCACCTGTTCTGGGGCTGCCCGAAATTAGAGGCTTACTGGGCGGAGGTAGGGGAACTTATCAATGCAGTGACCGACAGGGAGGTGGAGTTTGATATGGCGGCGTGCTTGTTGCTCTGGTTCCCACACACCAAACACACTAAGGTGACAAGTAAGTTTATTGACCTAGGGCTGATACTGGTGCAGAGAGAGATTACCTGGCACTGGAAGTCCAGGGAGGGACCGTCTGTGAGGAGGTGGACGAATGACTTGCTGAGGTGGTCCGAGTGCGAGAGTGTGCTCCGAATGAGGCAGGCTGTCAAGCTTGATAATGAAAAGAACTTAGAATCAGCGCGTGCATGGGAATTGATAGTGCAGGCTCTGCGTGATTCATTGGTGGAGGATGAGGACTGAATGGATAGGACCCGAGGACACTGCGAGGCTTACGAGTGCGGAGGTATCAGCGGATCTGTAGCGGGACCCATGCAAGAGTCAGGAACATGGCACACACCATTAGCGGTTGCTGGGGGGGTGGGACTAGGGGTTGTTTAGGGGCTGTTGAGGGGTGGGCTAGGAGCCGGGAGGCAGATTGGATACGGCAGCGATTCTGGATTGGGACTGCTTACTGGGTCTGTGGAGCGTGGGTGGATAGCGGGAGGCGGCAGGGGCGCACGGGACGGACATGATGAGGCCCTCGTAGGGAACGGGGAACGGGATTGCAGCGGCCCCGTAGCACTGGAATGTTAGACTAGGATGGCTGATGTTGGGGATAGGTTAGGGGTTGGGGGGGTAAAATGCAGATACGTAAAGAGATTTTGACCATTGTCCCTCAGGGACGCTCACCATGATGTCTTGCTACTAACTGGGACGCTGTGCCGTCCGGCCTCCGGGATGCGGGCTGAATGGCTGTGTATGATCTACGCTCTTACGATTGATGCGGGGGGACACCATGAGTGTACTGGTTGAGCAATTGTATGCAATGGTTTCTAATTCTGCAATAAAAACAAATTAAAAAAAAAAATTTAAAAATAAACATACGACAGGCTCTCACCCAAATCTTCCATTATGCAAGTTCTTGTTGATTCTTCTTTTCTCCCTCTACAAATGAAGGAACATTTTAGTGCAAAATTCTTGCGGCTGCCAACTGTGACTGAGGGAAACAGTCAAAAAACATGGCTAACGTTGCCAGAAAGTAAATGAGCTTAAAAGTGCCATGACAATATCTTTTTGGAGAATATACCCACAATGCCGACTTCAGTAGACTCTCTTCTCCAGATATTTTTTGACTAAATCATTTGTTTTGCAATTTTAAACCAGTTACAGAGTATTTAGCATCCATCAAATATTGCATGAATGTATAACCACTCTGTTGAAACCAACAGCTGCTTGTAAAAACAAATAAAATACATCCTCACCATCTGTAGTAGATTTTGTAAAAACAAATTCAATACATTCCCACCATCTGTAGTGGATTATGCCATATGAGCATACCTTCGCCAGGTTCAAGCTGTGGTTTCTTGTATTGTAATTGCATTTATATAGCGCTTACTACCCCTGACGAGGCGTTGAATCGCTTTTTTTCGGCGGGTAGCACACTGCTCTGGGCCCCATAAAGGATTAGTGTTGAATTAGTATAGTGAAACATGCAAGTACATTTTAAGTGGTGGATAGGTTAGTCAGTTGTTTGGATTTGGAATGATAGCAGAAGGATAAAGGAGGAAAAAAAGGTTTGTATTTATATAGCGCTTGTTACCCCGAAGGGGTGTTGAAACATGCTATTCAGGAAGCTCATAAAAGATTAGTGGTGAATTAATATGGTGAAATATGAACGTAATTTAAGTGGTGGATCTCAGTAAGTTATTTGGAGTGAGAAGGATAGCGGAGGGATAAAAAGGGGAAGAAAGGTTTGCATTCATATAACACTTGTTACCCCTGATGGATGTTAAAGCTCTTTTCTATCGAGTAGCACACCACTCCGGAACTCATAAAGGATTAGTGTTGAAAATTAGTATAGTAAAATAGGAAGTAAATTTGAGTAGTGGATATGTTATTCAGTTATTTGGGTAGAGAAGGGTAGGTGGCGGAATAGTGAAGGGAAAGAGGTTTGTATTTATATAGCGCTTGCTACCCCGAATGGGGTTTTGAAGCAAAAAATGGCACTCTACTATGAAACCCATCAGGATTAGTGTTGAATTAGTATGGTGAAACGTGAAAGTAATTTTAGTGGTGGATATGTTAGTCAGTTATTTGGATTGAGAAGGGTTAGGGAGGGGTAGAAAAGAGGGAAGAGTTTAGAAAGGTTTGTTTTATGGGGATATGTGTAGTAAAAGAGGTGTAAGAGGATGCAAGGAGGGGTAGAGTAGGAAATAGTCTAGAAAGGGTTATTTTGGTTTGGGGTTTGGGGTTAAATGAGAGAGTGGATGTAGAGGATATATTGAGCGAAGTATAGGCTGAGAAATAGAGAAGTGCAGTGGAGATGCTAAATTAGAAGAAAGTGATAAATATATAGATCTATAAGTACATTGAAAGTATATAGATGCATAATTGAGGTATGTATATTGGGCAGCATTTCTGGCCCTGGCCCTGGTCAGTTTTGAACAGGCTCAAACAGTCAACTACCTTGTCCTCTCCGCCCTTAGCCTTGACGCCCGGGCTGAGACGCCCTAAGCCTGGCCTTTTATAGCCCTAGTAATCAGGTGACCCTGCCAGCCAATGGGAATCCTAGCCCTAACACTATCCAATCACAACACTAGCACTAAAAATCTAGAACCAATAGGAGACCAGGACCTTACAGCCAATCTTAGCCCTAGTCCAAGCACACAATCAGTTCAAAAACCTGAATCTCTACGTACAATAGAGGCCCTAGCCCTACCAGTAGTTCCACCCCAAGTCCAAGCAACCAATGGCACAGGAAGCCCTTATCTCTACTTCCAATAGAAAGCCTAACCCTACTCTTAGTCCCACAACCAGTCCAGCAACCAATCACACCAGAAGCCCTAATCGCTGCTTCCAATTAAAAGTCTAACCCTAGTCCCACACTAGTCCCAACAACCAATAACACAGGAAACCCTAGTCCCTACTTCCAATAGAAATCCCAACCCTAGCCGTAGTCCCAACCCTGCATTGATTGAATCATAGACCCAGATACCAATCAGAACACTCAAATACCCAACCAATGAGGACACTAACCCTAATCCAATGGAAACATCAGATACAACCACCAATCAGTGTACACATGTACCACGCAATTTCAGACCAGATAAGGTCCCAGCGACCTCAGACACGGTTTGCTGTCCAGGGAGTTGGAAGCTGCTTTTCCTGTTCAGAATCTCCTAGGAGACAGACAAGCACCATCCACACTTTCTACTTCTGCAGGTAAAGGCCTCACTAACTTGAAATCTTACATTCTCCAGTATTGGGGTGTCTTTCATAGATTCCCATGCCTGAATCATTCCCCGTCATCGGAGTGGAGTCCCACGGTACATAAAAAAACAATAATATGCCTATAGAAAAAACAAAACCTTGGTAATAACAAACCAGGAAGTAAAGTAGCCCTAAGCTACAGTGAAAAAACTTCCACACTCGTGACTATCCTAGTCATTTTGTATAGACCAAACTGCAGCCAATAAGGCGACAGCACCCAGCAGAATTTTTCCCCCCAGAGGCTCAGGCTCTCAGATTTTCTACCGCACGTCGTGTGAAGGGAGTCTCCCTGAGCTCTGCTCAGTTCTTCATAACTTTGGTTGGTTTTTACCTTCTAAAAGATGTAATCTTCTAAATCCCTCTTCAGGGCTTGCGATTCTTGTGGGAAGCTGAAGCTTTTTAAGGAGGATCCCCACAAAAAATGTATTTATTGTCTGTATCCAGATCATGAGGTAAAGGAGTGTAAGATCTGCAGAACCTTTCCTCAGAAGACCCTCGGTGACAGGGAGGGTTGTCTTCTCATGTGGCTCCAGAAGATCAAGGACCAGGATAACCCCCTTTCAGAGGTAGGAAGTATAGCCTCGGGGTCAATTATGTCCTCTAGAAAGAGGAAGGCTAAGGTAGAGAAGACTTCTCCTGGGGCAAAGGTGTTGAGGAAAGCCCGATCCAGCAAGGATTCTGGCGTGCCTTCGAGTTCTACCTCACACAAGGCATCTCCACCTTTTAAATCTGGACCTGGTACGCCCCCGAGAAAATCTGGAAAATCTTCATCTTCCAAGGGAACTTCTCATAAAATTTTACCTCAGAAAAAGACATTGACGACTACAGTGTTGACGATGGCTCCACCGTCAGCGATTCTCAACGTCGGCGTATCATCGACGTCGACGGTTACCTTCTCCTCAACAAGACTGGAGATGGTAATGTCTTCAGCTTCTTCACCGTCGACGCTAGTCCATGTAGCGATTCTTCCCATCTCGTCAACAAAGATGGTACCATCGATCGTCGACGCCCCTCCGTCAATGAAGGACATTTTGAAGATCCCGTTGACGAGCTCGTCGTCGTCGAAACATTCGTCGACGAAAGTCATCCCATCGACGGGCTCATCGTCGACGAAGATCCCCCTCCTGCCGACGTCATCCTCGTCGATGAAGATTACCATACCGTCGACGACGCCATCGTCGACGAAGATGACACTCCCGTCGAGGACGTCCTCGTCGAAGAAGATGACACTCCCGTCGACGACTTTATCGCTGACGAAGATTACATATTCGTAGGCCGCTCCTTCAACGAAGACTACCTCGTCGTCGAGATCATCATCATCGACGAAGATTGCCTCATCGACGAAAACATCGTCGACATCAACAAAGATTACTGTTCCATTGACGGCTACTGGTCCTTCTCCGTCGACGACACAGACGACGGTGACACCGTCGACGCCTCCTCTCTCATCATGTAGAGAACTACAAGTGTGGTCAGCTATGCCGTCTGCAGTCCTTTTACCCTCGCCGTCTACGACAGCTGCACTACTGGAAAGACGGGGCTCATCCTTAGCGGTTCTTTCAGTGTTAAAGTGGCCGAAACAATTATTAGATTCTGAAGAGGAAGAATCTTATGAAGATGAGAGTTTTCGTGCAGCTAGAAGTCCATCTGAGCTGCTTATGAAATATCAGGAGGAGGATCAGGAAGAAGAGGAACAGTTCCTTGAGCCTACTAGTCGGGCTCCTGCATCGGTGCCTACGGCACAGATGCCATTGGATCTACTCCATAACCTACAATATATGCTGAGTGATTATTACAGCCGGTTCCCACCATCCGAGTCCGGTGAATCACGCCTTTTAACGCCTATGCCACAAACATCTGCGGCAGCGTTAAGACCTCCAAGACATTCTTCTCCGTTGCCAGTCTCGGATACACAACCAACAGTTCCTCCTTCGTCAATACCATCTCACCATGCCCAGGATGATGTCACCTCTGAGGAGGAAAGAGAAGAGGGAGAAGTGGATGACAAATCAGTACTGTCGGAGTGGGATGAATATCAAGCTCAAACCCCTTCTCCAACTGGCACACCTACTGCGGACTCTCCGCCTGTAGAAATTTAGAGTTTTCATTAGATCAAGGAAAGGGCAACGAAAAGATTTTTAATTACCATGGAGACAAAACAGGATGACTGTTTCCTGTACGATTTTAAGGACCAAAGCAGGTTAAAACAATCCCAATAATTGACTTTATTTGGAAGGAGGGTTTAAAGATAATGGCTACGCCAAACTCTCTCCCTGCAGTACTACCTCGAGTAGATAAAAAATATAAGGCGCCTCTCACTTCACCAGCATGCTTATTGGACAGGCTAAAACGGATTCAGTTGTCACCCAAGCGGCTCAGAGGCGAGCCAGAAATCCATCTTCACAAGTCACCGCTCCCCCTGAGAGGGATGGGAGACGTCTGAATTCAATTGGAAAAAAGGTATCAATTATAGCTGCAACTACTGTCCGTGCGGTGAACTCCCTAGCGATACTAGGGAGGTACGATAGGCAAATGTGGACAGACATAGCGTCATATTGAGAAGCTTCCGGAACCTGATAGGTCTTAAGGCAAGAAAATATTGCATGAAGGAGAATGTACATCTGCTGAAATGATTGATGCAGCAGTGGATGTGGCAGCTAGAGGTTTCAGACAGTTGGCGGGTGCAGCGGTGCTGAGAAGGCAAGGTTGGCTCAAATCAACATCTTTTCGCCTAGAAGTCCAACTAAGATCATGGACATGGCTTATGACGGAGAGTACCTCTTTGGTCACCACGTTGATGAAGCTTTGAAGACCATAAAGAAGGACACAGAGACAGCACGATCACTGGGAAATTTGCAATTCCGTAAGTCGTCCTTTTGTGGCGCAAATAATTTCTCCAATAGAGGAGGATACTCTCAGCAACGTTCATATAACAACACACAAGGTAACCAAAGATACCAACTGCACAAACAACAGACATACAGTCAGAGAGGAAACAATTATTCGCAGACAAGAAGGAAGTCTTCTTATCGAGGACGAGACACCAAAAAAAGCAAGTGAGATGGACAACATACCACCACCTCAACCCATTCCAAACTTAAAAATTGTCGGAAGAATATCCCACTTCTTCTCAAATTGGTCCAAAATTACTACGGACAGATGGGTCCTGGACGTTGTAGCCAGGGGCCACGTTCTGGAATTTGTCAAAGCCCCTCGTAATTCTCTCCCAAAAGGTCCACCGCCAGCTCATCTCAAGGAGCTGTTCTCCCAAATATATGTCATGATTCGTAAAGGAGAAATCGAAAAAGTACCTCAATTGCAAAGAGGGAGAGGTTTTTATTCGAGATTTTTCCTTATATGCAAGAAGTCAGGGGAGTGGCGTCCCATCCTCGACCTGCGTGCCCTCAACAAATACCTCAAAAACTATCCTTCTGGATGTTAACATTTCAAGAAATCCTCCAGTTCCTCTCACAAAGGGATCACATGGCAACCCTCGACCTTCAGGATGCTTACTTCCATGTGCCCATCCTTCCCAGGCACAGGAAATTCTTAAGGTTCAGAGTGGCTGGCAGGGACTTTCAGTTCAAAGTTCTCCCATTTGGACTACGCTCAGTTCCCTGAGTTTTCACAAAGATATTCGCTCCTGTAGCAGCTCATCTTCGTTTGGAAGGCATTCAGATTTACCCATACTTGGACGACTGCCTTTATCAAGGCCAATTCTCTAGACACAGCAAGAGCGCACGTTCAAAGGTGCATGTCGCTATTTCAGAACCCAGGCTTCTCAGTCAATTTCGAAAAATCCCATCTAACTCCCTCTCAGAGAAAGTCTTTCTTGGAAGCGACATTGGACACTCAACTTGCTCAAGTTTTCGTTTCAAAAGGATGGCAGATAAAGATACACAGAATGACTTCCATACTACTGAAAAAAGAGTGCGTTTCCGTTCGCAGATTCAAATCTTTCCTAGGGATGATTTCCTCCTGCATCCCTCTCATTCCCAACTGTCGTCTAAAAATGAGGCCCTTGCAAGAAGAGCTCAGTCTCCAATGGGTGCAAGTGATAGGATCATTAGAAGACATGGTCAGCATAACTCCTCGGATGAGGAACACTATTCAATGGTGGATGCAAAGAAGCAACTTAAAGGTGGGAGGTGCATTCCTGACCGAGGTGCCCAGATTTATCATTTCCACGGATGCTTCTCTGGAGGGATGGGGCGCACACCTCCAGGGAATGACTGTCAATGTAAAATGGAACGTACAACAGAAAAAGTGGCACCTAAATCTCCTGGAGCTACGAGCCATATTTCTAGCTCTGAAATCTTTCCGGACGATCATTGAGGGTTCCACGGTCTGATTCGAACAGACAATACAACCAGTATGCATTACCTAAACAAACAGGGAGGTACAATGTCGGCCCTACTATCTCGTCAAGCGCAAGAGATGTGGAATTGGGCCCTGGATCACGAGATCAATCTTTCAGCGGTCCACGTTCCAGTGGTCTCCAACGTGCTAGCAGACTCCCTCAGCAGGTCTGCAGTATCCAATCACGAATGGGAGATCCTTCAGCCAACCCTAGATCGAGTTTTCCGAGAGTGGGGTCACCCCGACCTGGATTTGTTTGCAATGAATCAGAACCGGAAATACCCACACTTTGCAAGCTGGATTCCCCACAAGAACTCATGCGGGGATGCGCTTTCGATGAACTAGTTTCAGATATTTGCATATGCCTTTCCACCAATTCCTTTGGTCCCCAAGGTCATCCAGAAGATGAAGAGACAACCATGTCGCCTAATCCTAATTGCTCCCAGGTGGCCTCGACAATATTGGTTCAACGAGCTTCTCATCCTCTCGGAGTGCAATTCCATGCAGTTGCCACAAATACCGAATCTCCTGACGATTCAAGGGGGTCATGTTTGCCATCCGGACCCAGCTTCCTTGAAATTAGCAGCTTGGCTCCTCAACACAATGAGTTCGCCCATTTAGACATCCCTGCGGATTGTCAAGAAGTTCTGACCAATGCTAGAGCGCCGGCCACGATTAAGACCTACCAACTCAAATGGAAACGATTTTGTGCCTGGTGTCACTCTACCAATCTGCATCCCATTCATTCTAAACCAGAACAGATTTTGCCTTTCTTTCTCCATCTGGCTAGATCGAGTTTATCGCATTCAACTCTGAAGGTATTTTTGGCAGCCATTTCCAGATTCCGTCAGGATGGATCTACTTCTCTTTATTCATCAAGAATAATTCAGCAATTTTTTAAGGGGCTATTCCGTATGTTTCCTCCAATTCGACGTCCACCTCCATCTTGGTACTTGAAAGTGATGCTCGCTTAACTCATGCGTCACCCTTTTGAACCCATTCATAAAATTGATCTCAAGTTCCTTTCATGGAAAGTCTCATTGCTCTTAGCATTGACGTCAACAAGAAGAGTCAGTGACATTCAAGCATTCACATCGAAATCTCCTTTCTTGCAATTTACTTCAGATTCAGTGGTGTTGCGTACTGATCCAAGGTGCATGCCCAAAGTTCCCTCTGACTTTCATCTTAATGAGCCGGTAATTCTCAAAACATTCTTTCCAAATCCACAATCAGCGGCTGAAAGGGCCTTACATTCATTCGACATCAGGAGATGTTTCAAGTTCTACCTCCAACGAACTGCCACAATTCGTAAAACAGACCAACTGTTCGTAGCCTACGGAAAATTGCGCCAGGGATGCGCTGTATCCAAACAGGCTATAGCCTGGTGGGTCTCCTCAGGAATTGGACTCAGTCATTAACAAGCAGGAAGACCTCTACAGGCTTTATCAAGGGCGCATTCTACAAGAGTGGTCTCCTCTTCTACCGCTCTCTTCGCTGGTGTGCCTCTTCATCAGATCTGCAGAGCTGCAACTTGGTCCAGCAGGCATACCTTTACCAAACATTACTGTTTGGACACTGTAAGTGATGCAGATGCTTCGGTGGAAAGAGCAGTTCTTCGCAATCTTTTCAAATAAGGTGAGCCTCTGTTCTCCCTCCTCCTCTATGCTCTTTTATAGACGCTTATAACATGTTATTCTCTTTTGCTATGATGCATGTATATTGTGATACAAGGAGCGTCTAATGAGCATGATGTTTTTGTACTGCTATCTACTCTGATTCAGGCATGTAAATCTATGAAAGACACCACAATAATGGAGAAGAACAATAGTTGATTACCTGTAATCTGTGGTTCTCCAGTATTGGTGTCTTTCATAGATTCACATGCACCTGCCCACCTCCCCTCAGAGGCTCCTTCAAGCAATTATGTTGGTTTCACTGCTGTGCGAGAAAATCTGAGAGCCTGAGCCTCTGGGGAGAACATTCTGGTGGGTGCTGTCGCCTGATTGGCTGCAGTTTGGTCTATACAAAATGACTAGGATAGTCATGAGTGTGGAAGTTTTTTGCACTGTAGCTTAGGGCTTCTTTACTTCCTGATTTGTTATTACTAAGGTTTTGGGTTTTCTATAGGCATATTATTGCTTTTTTATGTACCGTGGGAATCCCACTCCGACGACTGGGAATGATTCAGGCATGTGAATCTATGAAAGACACCAATACTGGATAACCACAGATTACAGGTAAGTAACTATTGTTCATACTGTTTGAATAAAACTGTATTCCCTCTACTGGCCAAAAAACGAAGTGCACAGTCCCTAGTAAACACAGTTTAAACAGCTCACAGAAGCCCCCTCTGATGTAGAATATCCCTGTTGCTGGGGGGGGGGGGCAGGTTTCACTGGCTTGTGAACACAAAATGGAGGCTGGAGGTGCATTGTTTTAACATACAGGTCTTAGCACAGAGCAAAGGAGAAATTTAGAGGCGAAACTGAAAGTCATCAGCAATGAGAGGGAAAAACTACAGAGTTTGGACTGCAAATCCCACAATTCAACACGTTAAATGGAAGCAATCATAGGCAGGAAAAAACACAAGTTTAAAACACAAAACAGGTGATAAAATATCCAATCACAGACAGGTTAAAACTACAATGTTTAAACAGTAACAACCACAGACAAAGACAGAAATCACTGAAAGGGAAAATCGTTTTTTTAAAAAACCTTTGTTTTGGGGAAGAGACAGCACTAGTCTGCTTCTCAGTTTCTTGAGATGTCTCGTTTTGTGATCAGGAACCAGTTTTTGTGCACCATGTATACGCCCTAGTCGCCAATGACCACAAGCAGTGCTATTATAGGGTCAAGGGGAGCACATGGCCCATCATTTTAAGCATGATTGTATTATTTTGACTAATAATGAATATAGCCTGACATTCCCAGATAACATGTAAGGCCGACCCCTCGGCATTTTGACACTGCACATATGTAGTTGATGAAGACCTGCCCATCTGCTTCAATCTAGAGGAATGATAATACACCCTTTGAAGATATTTGAATTGTATTAGTCTAAGTCAACTGTTCAGAAAGGGCCAACAGTTGCGCAGCTATCTTTGCTTCAATCAATCCTCATTGACTAAGTGCCATAAATCTCTCTCCGATTTTTGTTTCAAGCTCAGGAATGGATCGGGGGAATCCATTATATGCCATCTTTAGTCCTCTGGGATCCCCTCTCCTGCCAGTTTCTTTCTTTGTTGTTTTTGCCTCAAGGGAATGAAAGTCCAACTCCCCCTCGAGATCTGCCGTGAGACATTCCAGCGCATGCCTATCTGTAGATATATCCCCCGGATAATATTGACTGTTTATTAATTCGCTATTGGAGTAAACTTTTAAACATTTACATTTTCCCCTGACATACATTCTTCTTAAGACTTCAGGCAACAGCTTTGACATTCGTACCCTTCAACATTTATATTAAGAAGGCCAAACCTTTGTGTGCCTTACAGACCTGTTGGAGACTCAGTGGCTCAAAAACAATTTTTTAAAAAATGAGCAGCCCTTAAAGCTCATGTCCTTCAGGTTAGGAGTACAAACAATTGGACTCCTTTGGGAAGAGTAATCTCCCCAGCTATCACCCCCATGAAGACAGCAAATGCTGTAGCCGTTTACCGTGTTGCGGTTGACAGAAACTGCACAATGCCTTGCCTTATTTAGACTAGGGATGGGTGGAATATTCCGTTCCACCCGTGGAGTTGGTGGAATTTTGCTGACTCTGCATAACTCTTGTAATGGAGAGTTCCAACAAATTCTGCCAATCACCGCGTGGTGGAATTTTTTCTCATGTTGCGTGCAGCTCCAGATTGGTAATTTGGCATGCGCAAGCAAGATTTGGTGTCTCCTAGCACGATTTCTGGTCTCTAGGTGGACATCCGGCAAGATTTTTCTAGCGCCAGTGGTAGTTACCGTTCGTGGTTCCAGAAGAAAATCTACTTGAGTGCCAGCAAAATAAACACGAATCGCTATGCCCTCTGGCGCACCGCGTGCTGCCCTCTGCTGTTCGCATTGATTTTTCAGCATGGAACGTGCTAGTGGCGCTAAATCACAGTGCAAGCTGTGCGACATGCCTATTTCCGCCCATTGGCGAATCTCACTGAATTTTTATATAAATTCTGCTAGTTCTGCCTACCCCTAATTTTGTCCTGATTCCGAGGCATGTGAGTTGAAACCATAAGTATATTTAGAGGAAAAGTAGTTAGCATCTGTGGCAGTTGTAGGCGTGGCTGTGGTCGTCACCACTACAAGCTTCTGTCATGTGTATCTATTCTCCACTGACAAGGAAAATTTAGCAGCACATTTGCAGGTTAAGGGAAATATTCTACCGATGTCTTTAATGTAAACTCTCTCTTTAACTAGCTTCTGGGTGAAGCCTTCCAGGGACTCAAAATTCATAATGATACTGTACGTTCACTTGGAGTACTAATCGCGGAACACATTTTATTGTGTTTAGTATTTTCCATGTATATTTTGGTATTAACTTCACAATACAATCTCAGCAGTAAACAGTACATACGCTTAATGTAGTCTAGAAATGCAGGTTGATGAAAGAATACACTAACTGTAGGCCATTTAAGTAAAACAAGACGGTATCACAGACCCAAATTTTCCAATCTTCATTAACACCGGTCACAGAGGTCAAGGTGAGCTGTAGAGTATTTGGAATAGATTACAGGGCCTGTGAAGAGTGCAATTAACATGATGGTCGTTCGATCAGGGTGTCGAATCTGATTCATCCCATTCTTCTTTATACGTAGTCTGTCCAGAAGGCCCATCTATGTGTGGAAACCTGCACTGTAGGACTTTCAACTCCAATCAGCCTCTAATATAATACCCACTTGCACAGCACCTTTTGCTAGGACAAAAAGTGCTACTATTTCAAGCCTATCCAAGTGATGGCAGTTTTCCTTTTTGTTCAAGTGAGACAAAATTCCAGCAAGTACAGCTGCGCCTTAAGCCTTTTTAGGTCTCACCCTGCGACGCATCGCAAAGCGATGTCGCAGCGAGACCTATAGCCGTCCGCTTGCTTACAACGAAGCATGAGGAGACAAGAGATGGGCACGCGCAGCCTGCCGTAATCGGATCAGGTCGCGAGCGCGTCACCATCTGCTGTCTCCCTTGAAAGCCTCCAACACACACAGCCACACCTCCCCCTGCTTTCGCACACACACAAGCGCACACACAGAAACACACACACAAGCGCACATACACGCACGCATACACATACAGAGACGCACCACCCCGCAGCACACTCACACAAGCGCACACAAACAAGCGCACAGACACCACCACCCCCCGCCCGCCCGCCCGCCGCGCACACACACGAGCACACAGAGACCCACCGCTAAGCCCCACTCACCGCATCGGGACGAGTCCGGACTTCAGCAGCCTCCGCGGGGCTCTCCCTCGGGCATGGGAGCCCCTAGTCATCACTGCTTCTCTGGCCATCCACTCCGTAGGCGCAGGCTTCCAGCAGAAAACGGAAGTCTCGCCCCACGACAGGTTTCAGTATTGCATGCTCACGTCTTTTGATTGTTTCGCTTTAAAGGCATCGCGCTTTCCCTCAAGCCCTAGAGAGGCCGCGGGCGGTCGAATCACCCGTGAATTAGAGGCACTGCATTCCTCGGGGCGGCTGGACACGTTGGGGCGGAGTTTAGAGCTTTGTTCATTGTGAGGGAAGGTCTGGGAGCAAGCAAAGGCGGGTAGGTCCGTTGGGCGGCTGTGTTTGTGATGCATGTGTTCTGCTCCCGAAAATGCACATTCTTGTGGACGAAATTGCACGTGGCTCTGTGACGAGGATCCTGTCTATGCTTTGGAGATGGTGCAAACACGTCTATGTCAACTGTGCCGGCATCTCATGCACATCCGTTGTTGTGGAGGAGAGGACGTCTGCATCAGCCAAACTCTAGCACCTCCCCTCCCTGCACGCGCACCGGGGTTGGAGAGCGTGGGTGGGCAGAGAGCAGGCACAGCCGGGCAGTGGTGCTGAAGATTGCACGGGCGCAGTGACGCATCCAAGGGCAGGAAAGCACGGAGGGGCAGAGAGCAGGGGAGTAGTGCTGAAGATTGCACGGGCGCAGTGACGCATCCAAGGGCAGGGAAGCAGGGAGAGGCAGAGAGCAGGGTAGAGGTGCTGAAGATTGCACGGGCGCAGTGACGCATCCAAGGGCAGGAAAGCACAGAGGGGCAGAGAGCAGGGTAGTGGTGCTGAAGCTTGCACGGGCTCGTGCTGCTGTGGTGCATACGCGGACAGGAGAGCACGGCGAGCACAGAGCAGGCAGAGCCGGGCAGTGTTTCTGAAGCTTGCACGCGCTCGTGCTGTATGACGCACCCATGAGCAGGAGAGCATGGATGGGCAGATCCAGGAGTGGTGCTGAAGCTTCCACAGGATCGTGCTGCTATGACACATACAAAGGCAGGAGAGCACGGGTGGGCATAGAGCGGGCAGATCAGGGCAGTGTTGCTGAAGCTTGCACAGACTCATGCTTTCGTGATGCATCCATAGACAGGGCGGGTGAGGAAGATGGGTGGGCAGAGAGCAGGGCAGGCACAGTCAGGCAGTGTTACTAAAGCTTGCACAGGCAGGTGATGCTGTGACGCATTTATGGGCAAGAGAAAATGGGTGGGCAGAGAGCAGGGCAGTGATGCTGAAGGTTGCATGGGCTCATGCTGCTCTGTCCACCTGGTGGAAGCCCCTTGTTGCTGTGTATGACTGACGCCTCCTGCAGGTTGTGCGAGCCCCCGCACCTCCCCTCCTGCTTTAATGATGCATCTCTGACCGGCGTGCACTGGAGGCCAGGGAGGGGGGCTGATACTGCATCTTTGGCGCGCACTGCCGTTGTGTGCATCTAGCTGTGCCCAAGAACATGGCTGCACTGCAACAGCGGGTGTTAGTTCGCCTTGATGGAGAAGAGGGTCTCACATGCCATCCATGAGGCGTGTGTCTGTTTTAGGTTGTGTGCCTGTGCATCTGTGTGCAGCTGCCCCTGTGCTTCTTTGATGGCTGCTGACTGTCCTGCATACTCGGTGGGGTTCCGGCCGAGGGCCTTTATTGGCACTGATGCCGGCTGCCTACACTGTGCAGCGTGGCACGGAGACGTGTGTGCATAGGGGTGCAGTGACGTCACAAGGGTGCTAGGCATGACACTGACAGCCCGTGTGTTTATTATATGCTGCATTAGCAGACGCTGTGTGTGATGTGCACTGTGGTCGGAGGCCTGGCACGGGTGCTGTGGTGGGCGGTAGAAACGACACCTTTAATATGCGCCTGTGTTCACCATTCTTGGCACTGAACTGAGGGCACAAGACACCGTGCAGTGTGCTGTAGAGTCAGGTGACACCCCACTGTGCTGCTTTCCGGAGTGGGGCCTGCAGGAGGGAGAGGGCGGTCGCCAACCTGACATCTTTGATTTGTGATTGTGGGAGAGCTCATGTGTGGCATCCCATTGGCTCCTGTCCAGACAATGCATGATATGGACTAGGGTCAGGCATTGCGCATCGAGGACATAAGCGGGACGCCTGTGTGTTTGTTTGTATCCGGCCCACCTCCCCCGTGGCTTCATAGAGCACCCAGGCACCTCAGAGTGTGTGACAGGCACTCCTGACCTGTTCACGTAATAGTGGCAGGAAGAGGGGTCGCTGCTGCAGAGCGCGTCAGACTGACCTTATGTTTGTTTGTGTGTGTGCGCGCGCGTGCACACTGCTACTCACTGCCGGGGGGGGTGACAGACAAGTCCAGGAGGGGTCAACTCAGGAGGACCGGGGACCCGCATATCTTAGTCACAAGCACCTCTTTACTGTCAGATGAACCTCACATAAACAAGCATTTGCAATGCAATAGGTCTCGCATTATTAATGTTTGAGCTATTGGCATTGCTAAAGAATGCAACACCAATAGCTCAAACTTTAATAATGCTAGACCTATTGCATTGCAAATGCTTGTTCTGCCAGGCAGTATCCCCAGCAAAGCACAGTTCGCTGGAGAGATCAGTTCAGGAAACTCGTCAAAAGGTCAAGTACCTCCTCCATGTGGGAAGACTCTATGCTATGCTTCCAGACATTTGTTGTGTCAGTCACACCCGGGTAATTTTGCTAATCTATTTTGAAGCCTGTAACCTAAAAGGGAGTGCAGGCTTTCATCTGTAAAATAATTTTAATCTGTTATTACAAGAAATAGTCTTGTATGAGGGCGTGTTATATTACATTTAACGTCTGAGATAATAATTCCTTTGTTTGTCTGCCCTTTAACTCTGACTTTGAGGATTGCTATCCTGGTTTGGATGTTAGAACAGTTGAATGTTGAAATGGTTGTCTGCCCGCATACGTGGATTAAGTTCACCAGGGGTTCACCATAAGGACATTCGGTACCACTGAATAATCTTTTCAGGTCTTGCAGGAGCCAGCTTTCTATTCCAGTACATATCAAAAGAGCATTTGCAATGCAATTGATCTCGCCTTTGGGACCTTATATGTATTTTGCTATGCAGCACATTAGCCTGGATACTGAAACATCTACTGTTCTTAAACATGGAGGGAAAGTAAGCACCAAAATGTGTGACACACCAGGTATGGAAATACATGGAGAGAAATAGTGCCTATCAGCGGGAAATAGTATTATCAAAAGCTGTGTTTTTAATATAAAAGCAGGGCCTTCGGTGGTCATATCACTGAAAATACAAGATTTGAAAAAAATATTATTGTCTACGGGTGCTCGTGGAAGATGAGTTGCTATGGCCGGGTATTCTGAAGTGATTCTGGTATTTTACTGATCTCTACTGGTCGTTTTCTATCAAGAAAGTTAAATAAACAGACTGGTTTAGCATTATGTGAGGAACAAAACAGGGATGCCCGTTGTCCCCACTGTTATTTAATATTTATATCGAACTCTTTGCAGCTTTAACCAGACAAGATACCTCCATCCTTCCATTCAGATATAAATATCTTGAGGTCAAATTAGCTCTATATGCGGACAATCTTATTCTGTATACCCTCAATCCCAAGGAGGTTATCCCCAGTTTGATGGCTAAAGCAGAACTATTGGGGAAGATATCGGGGTATAGTGTAAATAGAGATAAAACTGAAATCATGGAGTGGAACCAATCGTCTCAGACCTCTGGGGCAAAATATCAGATGCGCTATCTTGGTATTATAAGTACCCAGAAGTTAGCTGATGTTCCTATGGTTAATTGGAGGAAGATCAGTCAGGAGGTAGGGAGACTATTGATCAGATGGGCCAATCTCCCTCTTTACCTATATGGCAGGGTGAATTGGATTAAAATGATTGTACTCCCAAAAGTCACTTTTCTTTTTAACACTATTCCCCTCCCATTCGACAAAGGTGAGGTAGCAAAATTACAGGGCAAGATTGGCAGCTTTATTTGGCCTTCAAAGGGCCCCCGTATATCCTGGAAAAGGTTAAGGAGAAAGTTGGGACTGGCTCTCCCAGACTAGTGGGTATATGTACATGTTTTTCATTTTAAGAACTTTCGGATGCTGTTAAATAAACCAGATAATTCTGCATTAGGTACCCTCTATGGGGCAATGCTTAGTGATTTGGAGGATGAACAAGAGCAGTTCCTTTTTAAGTTTGGGGACCCAACATTTTTTTTTTAAGTCAGATTAAAGATTTTGTTGCAGGTAGTGAAGAACTCGGTTTATATACGAAAAAAAATTGGAATACCCTAATATTCGGATCATGCATCAATTTGGGGCTCGCCAGGCACTCCAGCCTGTTTAGACGATATGCTTAGCCTACCATTGAAGCAAGCGGGTATCTCACGTTGGGGAGACTTGAGAATAGGTACGGATCTGGTTACTTGGGAAACTTTGACATCATGCACTCTGGGACAATTAACCAGATTTAAATTCTATCAACTCTGCTTGGGAGGAACAGATGGATGATTCTTGGTTAATTCAAGCCATGAAAGTTGGTGGTATTAATAAAGAAGTGGCCTTGTGGTATTGAACTTTGATCGAAGCAGAAGACGCTACAGATCAGGATATCCAAAAGCTCTGGAGCGATGATGTTGCTAATATTAATTTGAGT
The DNA here is from genome assembly GCF_964263255.1 of Lissotriton vulgaris. Lineage (NCBI taxonomy): Eukaryota > Metazoa > Chordata > Amphibia > Caudata > Salamandridae > Lissotriton > Lissotriton vulgaris. The sequence goes on along the minus strand of NC_141685.1, from coordinate 1,399,789,236 downwards.
GAGGCTTGGATGAGCTCATTTGCATTGCTTCGAGAGACAGTTAAACCCGCCTTTCTTAAACAAAATCACCTTCTTACCCTATATTGGGTATATTGATCCCCAGCAAAATTAACAACATTTTCTGGAACTCAGTTTGTTTGTTCAAGGTGTCGAGATCCTTTAGCAAATGACCGCCATGTTTTTAACCTGCCCAGATATTACTACGTTTTGGATGGACCTGTGTGAATTTTTGTCAGATGTAATTGGAAATCAGATAGAAGAAACCCCCTTACTTATATTTTTCGGAATAGGCCAAGACAGTATTTCTGTTCCAAATAAAATGGCTGCAAGACTAATCTTTTATGTTATCTTAATGGGAAGACTAAAGATCTGCAGAGCCTGGAAATCAGCTGTTTAACCCCTTTTTCTTGAGTGTAAAAATAATATCATACACATAAGCCAACAGGACATGGCATGTGACCCTAGAAGTCAGGAGAAGATATGGGCTATGTTGGTTGATTGGTGTCAGAGGAATGGAGTCCAATGATTAAGCCAATAAACAGCTGTCGGTCCTGGTCCCCTTCTTCTGTATGTTATGCTCGATAAGGGTAGGAGTGGAAGCAGCTACATTTCTTGTGTGGAACAACTTCATTCCCCTCCGGCTCTCGGTAAGGGAAAAGGAGTATCGCCAAAAAAGTGATGGGATGAGGACCAAAATAAATAAATAAATAAATAAAGTTAAATAGAGGAAGTTGTCAGAAAAATAAAAAAGAAAGTCCCTAAGCCGAAAGCAATTCTGGTATTTTACTGACCTCTACTGGTCATTTTCTATAAAGATAGTTAAATAGAGACAGTTAAACAGAAAAAAAAGTCCCTAAGCGGAAGCAGACAAGTCCTGTGACTGATCTCCAGAGCCCACAAAGTACATACAACAGATCTTCCAGAAAACACAAGCGCTGTCTAGGCTTGACCCACAAATGTTAGCTGCTGCAGCCATCCTTTTTCAAGTGCAACCCAGAAGGTATGAATTTCAATTCCATATACAGTTGACAGACTCTGGCAGGACCAGTGCACTAGAGCTGTGTAATCCATCTATGCCCATACTCATTTGTTTTCCTATGCCTAATTGGCAATTCAGATAGATGTCACAAGGACTAAACCCTTTATGCCTGAAGCCAAAACTAGGGTACAATATGAGAAATAACCCAAATTGGTCTGTTGGGTCTCATTCAAGGAATGGGTCAATATGCAATATGTGGGCCCGCTACTACTTAATTCAGCAAAATAAAATCACAATCCATTAAAAAATTGAAATACAGAGGACTTAACATGTACCAAGAATGAGTGTGACTCAAATTGAAAGTGTTTTGGCAATAAAACAAATGATCCATGAAAGATTTACACACACGCAGGGATTTACAATATTTACACTTGTTTATAAGTCCAGAGAAGCTAATTCCTTCAGAATAAGATGCCTTTCAATGATCAATCCATATTTAGCCGATGTTTCAACACTTTTAAGGGTCTTATCAGGACGTGTGAAATGCTACCTTGCTCATTTATCTCCAAACACTGTACTTAATACATAGGACAGAAGGTATTATCCATGTCGCAGGTATGATTTCACCGAAATATTTCTCTAATACAAACCATGCACCATTCTCTGCCAATTTTGCAGGATTGGCCCGGACCCACAGCAAATGATGGCCTGTTTGTTATATATCATATGTGTTAAGGCTTCTAATATGAATAGCCATATGTTTCAGAAGGGCAATTTGGTGTTTGGCCCAAACCTCCCTTTCTGTCCAAGGTCTTTCAAGTGTTTACATAAATCTGGAAATGTGTCTTCCTACTTGTTTCTTTTTTTTAAGTACTTATTTGGCACCTAAGGAACTCCACATAAATGAGTAAATTAGATGTCTGGAGAGCTCAGAGCTTGTGTGTGAAGGATACAGCTGTCACTTTCTCAGATAAGTGGTTTGTGACCTATAGAGCCTCTCCACCAGGAAAGCAAGTTGTACAATATTCGATATCTATTGACTTGTTCTCTGCTTTCTATAATGTTAATTGGTCAGAGGTCTCCTACTTAAAATGCATAAATGGATATTATATTGCAGCCAATGCGGCATCAGTGACTTTTTGGTAATATTTGCCAAGCAGTTACATGGGCTGTTGCTTGAGTGTCTTTAATATTAGTCTGTAATGGGCGCATGTTGGAGGTCAGATGTAGAGATGGTCACTATGCTATGTAAAGGTATTGCCCTCCTAACCCATACAGGAACCTCCCATTGGTCTGGAGGATAAAGCACCATGGACACGGATGATTAAAATTGCCGATTTACTGAGTAACCTGTCAATAAAATGTGTACAAAAAAGTTGTTCATCTCATTTGGTGCACTTTCAATTTCTTTGTATTTTGAATTGAACAAACTTTTGATACTAATTATATTCTTATGTTTTGCTTATCCCAGTGAAAACCCGATCTACTGATTTGTTGGTGAATCCTCTTGAGCCTAAAAATGCAGATTCAATTAGAGTTAAAATTGCTGACCTAGGAAATGCCTGTTGGGTGGTAAGTGCACTGATAACCTTCTTTGATGATCTGTTATTACTGTTACCTTTTATAAATCTATACGAATGCAGGATGTATTCTTTGACTACTAATGCTGTTTCCCCATTTTAGCATAAACATTTCACAGAAGACATCCAGACACGACAATATAGATCCATTGAGGTTTTAATAGGAGCAGGATACAGTACACCTGCTGACATCTGGAGTACTGCATGCATGGTAAGAACGAAAACACACTTGTGTTTGCATTTATTTTAATTGCACCAATCGCTTGTGCTATATATATTCAGTTGTTACTTCCAGTCATAAGATGCCTAGTGGTTTGGACCAAAACAGTATATTCTAATGCAAAAGATAGGAATCCCTGCCCTATGCGAAGATATTTTGAACTCTACGAAACTATTGATGCTGACAAAATATTGTCCATATTCTTTGAGGATAACCACTACAATTGAGATCCATATTCAGTGAGTGAGACTTGCTTACAGTCTGGTGAGTGGCACCCACCTACACTGACTTTAGCCAGTAGTGAATGATTCTCACTCCTAGTGAGACCCACTTGCTGTTAAAAAGCCTCTCTCTGTGTGGATGGGCTTTCTCCTAGTGAGTCGCACCCTGCTAATGACCGACGTGTACATTGAGTGAGACTTGTTTCTAGGTGGGACACCAGTTAGTCTGTATGTATGCATTATATTCCGTTGTATATAATTAGCTGTAGGTTTTTATGACTAACTTGGCTTGGCCCCAAGTATCCCCAAACCAAGTCACAAACATGACTCATCTCATGGACTGAGGACTGTGACTAGAATGAGGAAGTGGTAATGCCTTGTATATCATAAATGTCTGTGATGATCTCTTTCATAAGTGAAAACATGAGGTTTGTAATTCAATCTTAATTCATAAATATGTTGATTTTTGCATCGCAGACCTTCGAACTAGCAACAGGTGATTATTTGTTTGAACCACATTCGGGTGAAGACTATTCCAGGGATGAAGGTAAGGGTTTTTCCAAGTTTGTTTTGAATCCTTATGTAATGACCATTATGGCGCTTAGATTGCAGCTGTGTTTGAGTTGTAAACTGCACATTTTTTTCTTAGTTAGAACTGTCATCCATAACATCGGTGTGCAGGCCTGCGTCCCCCCTTAACCTCAGACTCGGGGGATTCATCCCCTTGACTGTAAGGCTTGCATGGGTGTGGAAATCTGTGTTTGGACTCCCTATAAAACAAGCATTGAAGTTACACAAGACAACAAGCATAATATAGGTTTGCCCCCACCTTGGGTAGGAAATAATACATTTAAGGAAAGACATTGAAGTTATGCATGTGCATAATTCCTTTAACGCTAACTCAGCCAACAGCAATCTTTAAATAAATCGAACGTGTCGTAAAGGATGAACATGAAACATATGCACCTGAATAGAGGGCCCCTCAAGGCATGGTTCTGCCTCCTTTCTTGCTGAGAAAGGTGCAGAAAGAATTGCCGGCTGCCCAGATCAAAGGCTAAACAAAGTGAAGGCAAGATGAAGCAGCGGGAATGAGAAAAGAAAGATGTAGGATATGATAGGGGTTTGACAATATTATAGTCTCTGTCTTTGTTTCTTTGCTACAATTATGATGATATATTTCGAGATGGGGAGATCTACATTTTACTTCAAGGCATGGAGGCTAACATTATGCAAGAACAAAGCTTTCAACACGATTCAAAGCTGTGCTTTCTAAGGTCGAAAATAAATATTTTTAAAAGTGAAGTGAAGTGAAGTGTGGGACCAAGATGTTTTGTACATCGGTGTGTAAGATAAAGACTTTAGATGCCATAGCATAGTGGTTCTTAACCTGTGGTCCGGCAAACCTATTGGGTCTTTAAAGCCTACTCAAGGTGTCCACAACTGCTTAGAAAATTAAATGAATATTAACAGATTAATAAAGTGTATATTATATTGGCTCAAAATGCTCAATTGAAAACTTTAAAACAGTCTAAATGTATAGGAATTTGAAATTGGAAGCTAAAGATTGAGGTAGAATCCTAAGATTAATTCATGAGAGCAGTGCAAGTGCATCAAACAGAATAATATGAACAATGAGTAGCTTCGACTGAATTTAGAAAAGATCGAACCTTCTAATTGAAATGTAGATTTTTTTTATTTGATGTTAAATTAAGCATTTTTTCATTTGTATATTTGCTGAATGCTTTTTTCCGTTTTTTATTTTTTATTTCTTTGTGGTTCAGATGATCAAGCATGCGTAAGCTGGTGTCACCGGCTTCCAGTAATTACCCAGTTGGGGTCCCCAGATTCCAATAAAGATTCAGTGGGGGTCCCCAGGTTCTATGAGTGATTAAGTGGGAGTCCACAGAAGTCAAGAGGTTAGAAGCCATTGTAATAGCACATGACTGAGTTTAGGTATGAAGAATGAAAAATCCTCCATTTGTAACTGGCTGTGGAGAAGTAGGGTCTGGACTTCCCTTGTCGCACCTGTCAAAGGTGTTGGTGGCTGGAAAGGAGATGACAGATGGTTAGATAAGCAGCTTGTTCCAAGAAAGTAAGAAACCATGCCTGAGGCCTCTAAAGAAGTGCATACCATGACTATTGTTTCTGAAGATGATCTGTTCCTGACTTAGAGGAGAGGACTTACAGTGAAGTGGGTAATTCAATATAGCCAAAGATTAATCCAATCCTTTAGAAAGGCAACCGGGGTTGATGTCCTCGGGGCGCCAGCCGAAGAAGAGGTTCCTTCTTTAGGTCATCAGTTCAATACCAAAAGGAGCCTACTTGATGAGCCTAGTCCTAGAAAACCTCTCTGTATATAGCATCCATGTGTTGCTGTCTAAAAGAAAATGAGAGTGCCAACTAGAAACTTGGTTACTTAGATTGGCGATGTGTTGTGCTTTGAGAGAAATGTAAGTGTCCAGATAGTAGTGCCAAACTTACTTTCAATATCAAGGAGGGCGTTGAAATGGGGTCGACCCAGCAGATTGACAAAAGAGCCAGCCACGATGTTGTCCATCCCTTCCCTATCCAAGGCTAGATTCATGGCCGCATCAGCCAGAATGAAGCATTAAAGCTTTGATGTGCAGCTATCACTTTCGAGCGGTTTGCTTTCCCAAAGCACCTTGACTAAAGGACTGCAAGGATGCCCCAGCACTTCTGACTGGCATCTGCTTTGAATTCTAAAATTTTCTTGTTTCAGACTCAAATGTCAGTCATCCATCAGAAAATCAGCATCTGGATTCAGGGACTAGTGGTTGGTGTAAAAGATATCTCATAGAAGATGGGCACCGTTGAGGTAATAGAAAGTCCAAAGATGCTAATGGCTAGGGAACATAACTTTGATTGATACAAGTGGAAATCCAGGTTACGAGCCAGCATCCTAAGGGAGGCCAATAAAAGTATCTTATTGCTTTTTGCAAGTTTGTTGCTGACGACTTACCTTGGCCCTGACGTTGTAGTGACCAAGAAGCCCAGGAACTGTACCTCTTGGAAAGGAAGTATGGCCAGCTTATTGAGCTATAGCCGGCTTCTCGCTGGATAGCTGCAAAGCCATGGAGCACCTCTAATTGATACTTATTGTCTTGCATTGAGGGAACCGGCACACTTAAACGTATTCCCCAGACCATTCTCCGGGTCCAGAGGTACGCTGCCCGGAATGAACTGGTGTAAGTGAGATGTCAGCGCAGGAAAGAACAGTAAACGTGGTTGTATGCTCTCCTCTGCAGTGGTTGCATTCTGGAGTGACGATCACTGAGACTGGTATTGGCTTTCTGGGAACACTAGACAGAGTCAGCTTGTCCTTGGACACACACAAAGTGAGCGAGATCTCCTTTGTAACACCACTGCTAAACAAGGTCATGTTTTCCTGGCATTTAGTGAGCCTGGAGAAAGCAGAACTGTCCTGACTGGCGGCTTCTTCCTTTTGAAGTGCCAGCACCGTAGCAAGTGGGGATTCTAGGGCCTTTCACAAACCATAAGTGTGATGATTTTATTCTGTGGCGGCTGACTGCCACTCCTGTGACATGGAGTCTTACCTGAGGACCTCAGCTTAGGAGAGGAGTGCTAGGTACTACTGTCCTGCGCCGGGGCTTATTGGTTTTTCTTGGCTGTGGAGAAAGTGGAACTAACAATGTAGATTTTGTTTAAGTGTAGTACCGGTCACTGACAAATGCGTGCAGGGAGAAATCTGAGGAGGAGGGGTTTGGTTCAGAAAGAGTGAAGTCACTCCTCAGATCTACTAATGTTCTTCACACATATGACTGCAGGATCTGAGACCATAAAGAAGTCAGTGAATGTCAATGTTTCTAACATGGATAAGTTATCAGGGAACATATTGGCTGTGGATCAGGCTTTAACTAGGGTGAAGTTACGAACCAGCACAGAGAACAGTGACCGAGCGCACTGGGAAAGTTCTTGTTTCTTGGTGGATTCTTGTTATTTTAGGAACTGTGTGTAGGTGAACATCAGAAGTATCTATGCATGAATGGTATCGCTATAATTTGAGGTGAGGGTCCAGTGTACAAGCGTTGTGCCTCCCAGGACTTGACTTCCAGAAAGTCTGCAGAAGGTAAATGAAGGAATATTGTTTACCCTTTGTAATGACATGAAGGAGAGGTTTGGCCCATGTATTCAGCAGATTTACCATCTTACTACAAGAGTTCTAAAATGAGTGAATAGAGCAGAGTTACAGTTACTCGGGCAGAGGACCTTTCAGATTCAATGCTGCAATGTGGAATAAAATTGAAGGTGGTTTCCTTTAACACCTTGAATGCTACAGCAATTCCCGCTTGGTGCTGAAGTCTTCAGATTCCCATTGTTCATGACGAGCTCAGCTCATCATAAGCACACGACCAGTGTACTGCATGACGAGCTGAGCTCGTCATGAGCAGGGAAGGGGTTAAGGGACACTGTTTACAATTTTTTCTTGAATCCTGCCATGAAATCTTGAAGACCATGATGATAAAAAAGGAACTGGCTGTTTTTCAGAGGGCAGCAGCACTAGACAACCATTGAGATTTAAGGCGTTGGAGGAAGAAATTCATGATTACTGATTAATCTTCTTGAGCTGTGGTGTTAAGGTATTGGTGCTCCTGAATAACTGGAGTCACCCAGCCGGCAACATAGCCACTTCTTTATTCCATGTGACGTTTGTGGACAAAGCAGTTGTGGAGGAAGATGTTTTCCTCTGGTTGCACCACTTCAGACTATTTTCAAAGCCCAGTCAGTGGAACTGAAGGGAACTTGGGTGGAGGGCTATCCAGGTAGTTGAGAAGTGGTGGAATCCATAATTGTGAGGAGGGCTTGCTAGATGGAGCAGAGCCTAATTCAAAGGTGCCGCTCGCAGCCGTTTCTGGGTTCAACTTCGTCAGCATGGTGCTTTTTGCGACCTGTGAACCCTTCATCGGATCCATCAGTGACTCTCCATTTGCAAAGGGGGTCCGGACTTACTGGCGAACTGAGGGAGCGGAACTGCGAGTCCCAGGCGGCAGTGCGCGAAGGTGATCTAGCGCACCTGGGACTCTTCCCGCCCCGCTTACGCCTCCCATTACTACATAAAGAATCCAGCAACGCGACTGGCGCTACGCGCCCGGGCAAAGGGCGGGCCGTTTGAGAATGGCCGAGACTGGGACTGGGCCACCCCCTTTGCGCCTGACAGCGACACTCAGTTCCTCTACCCTACTTTGCTAACGAATTATGGCGACCAGAGAAACTAGGAGTAAGAGTGCGCTGGCTGCCGGTGCAGCAAAAGGTACTTTGGATAATTATTTTGTAAAAGCTTGATCTCTTTTGATTGACGAGATAACTGTATTGGAAAGGCGCATTTCACAAGAAATAGACGTGGTCCGGAGATCTTCTATAGGGCCCATAGCGCATGCAAGGACGCCAGAGAACAGACTTAATGTGATGTTCCAGAGAATGGGGAAAACGTGACTGATGGGATGTTAGCTCTATCTAATCTTAATAATTCCACCCTGTATAATACTGAAAACGAAATGAGTGTTCCGGACGATCTCAGCCTCTTACCCCTACCTCCACCACATATCCAAGCACAGCAGCTCCTTCCCTCCCCCATTGATATCGTACCCAATATAGATGGGATTACGGATATTACGGATAGTCTTACGCAAGGGGAAAGGGAAGGTGCTATACCAATAAGGAAAAGAGGGGCACAAAAAAACGGAGGGCGTAAAGCAAAAATTCCGAAACATAATGAAACAGCAGAGGGTAGCAAACCAGGACTAAGTAAAAAGGGGCCCCATAGAACAGATAAAACCACATCCCCTAATACTACCCCTCCGCCACTCCACACACTGAGTGTGGTAACCCTTCCTCCGCCTGTAACCGCAGAAGTTCATGATTCGACTTTTGTCAGGATGGAAGCACTCCTCAAGACACTTCTAAGCCCCCTAATTACACGCCTATCTAGGATCGAAGCCAGGCTAACGTCTATAGAACAAACAACCTCTCAACTAGCTGATACCACCAAGACAAATAACATTTCAGCGAAAGGTGGGATTGAGGTAAGGAGCAAGAAGGTTACATCTAAGCTCCACACCAAGAACCTTGGGCTAGTTCCAGAAATAGTACAAATGCCAACTTCTGTAGCACACATTGATACCACCTCTGTCATCGATCTTACTCCGCAAACACTCCCTCTACTAGCACACACTGACACTTCTCAGGTGATTGATGGTAATCTAAGATCCAACCACTCACATAAAGAAGTGGCTGGTAAACAAGATGCACACGCCATCATAAAAAAACACAGGCCTGTGAATTTGCCACCAGAGGCTAGCTCTTACACAGTCATCTTGGCTGGTATCCCAGAGCTGAAGTCGGATTCCAAGGAATCTGTATCCGCTCTTAAGAACAAGGTCACCAATTGGCTTTCCATGAATAGACCCTTACCACGGGGAATTACTAGTAGGGTACTTATGGTTAGGAAAGTCCCATGGTTGGGCTACACAGATAAATCGATCGACGGAGATTGTGTTATAATCAATTTTAGCGACCCTAGGACAGTCTCCCATATCTGTAGTTGGCCACACCTCGAACAGGGGACATCCATTCAGTTGCTACCCCTATCCTTCTTCTATCCTCCTGTGCATAACCCGTATGAGGAAGAGGGCTGGCATACTATTCCCAGGAGAGGGCGAGGTTGGGTAGACAGAGCTAGGAGCGACTTCCATTATCCCTCACAATATCAGTTACACCGGTCAGATCACTTTCTGACAATCAATAGATACAGCTGTTTGGACATGGTGGATTGACTTAATCATGGCAGGAGAAGGGAGAAGGGTGATTTCCAGGGTACACACACCGAGGGAAACATTGCTCTCCCGACTACAACCCATGTCAGTCCCCTGAAGATCAATTACTGCGGTGAAGCTCATAATACACTCATAGGTACTCTTTTAAAGAACAGGGGGTCTTTAGTCAACCAAGAGGACTCTGGAATTGAGGAACAGGATTATCCCTCTGTTTTTTACCACAAGCTAGCAGTAGGGATATAGCGATATCTAATGTACCAATTGCGAACTCTAGATCACCCTCACTTAATATACTGTCTTGGAATGTGGCTGGTCTGGGGAATAAATTGAACTGTCCAGACTGGAGCTCATTTATTGAGGGCAAGGATATATATGCCTATTTCAGGAAACTTGGTCCAGAGAGGCAGTTTTTTAGAACAGGTTTCGCTGCTTTCTCGGCTCCGGCGAAATGGGGAGGGAAGGGGCGCCTTTCGGGAGGCCTTGCAATCTGGGTGGCTGCTGACCTGGGATGTAAGGCCTCATCTATCCCCTCAGCTTCTAATGACATCCTTGGGGTCTTGTTGGAGTGGCCAAATTCTTGCAGGCTGATTGTGATAAATATTTATTCAAGACCAGTAAAAATCACAAACGAGTCTGACACCATCGACCAACTTTCGGCTTTCTTAAATGACATTCCACAGGGTATACCATTTTTGGTGGGTGGCGATCTCAACTGCCATTTTGAGCCCCTTCCAGGCTTACTGGATGGACTATCAAGGGAGGAGGATGCAGTTTGGCTGGTACCTCCTTCGGTAGCCCCCCCACCAAGAGCCTGGACACCTCTAGCCCTTCAAATTACAGCTCCAACTTTGAGGTGGGGCATACGGGCTTGTAACGGACGTGTGGGCTCAAGTATCCCTCCAAAATGTACTTATCCTAGAGAGGGAAGGGTATCTAGATTGGACTACATCCTGGTTCATCTTTCCATGTGGCCGCATATTATTGATTTCAAGGTAATATCTAGGGAGGACAGCGATCACAACGCCCTAGAATTGATTTATGCGGTTCATGGATTTGAGGACAGAGGGGGTAAACTAGATGACGCTGCTTTAGGGCTAACACTAACAAACAATAGACGGCGAGTGAGGTGGGATAAGTTGGCTTCTAACCCGGAGAAGGTCTGTGAACTATATTCTCGGGTCATACCGACCCTTGAAAAGGTGTGCACGATAATGGAGCTTACTTTGCCCCAGGACAGACAAAAGGAACTAGGGAGGGCACATGAGAATCTTATTGAGTCCGTGACTGATATCTTTTTCACTTCAGGAAAGAGACGGCATCACGATCGCCCCAACTGGTATAATCACGCTTGTCGGAAGGCTAAAACGGATCTTCTGACATCCATCAAGGAAGGTGTAGATAGGTCAATTATCCAGGCAAGAAGAAGGGACTACAAGTACCTAATTACTACCGCCAAAAGTGAATAGGAGCATGAAAGATGGGAAAATCTTGCTAGAACACTAGCCACTAGGGACTCCCATAAATTTTGGCGTATTGTTAACACGGGGTCTGAGGAGCTAGCCCCGGCAATTGAGCCCAACATTTCAGCCAAGACATGGCAGGTTCATTTTCACTCGTTATACAAGGCTCCAGACGATCAAACACATGATACTCCACTGAACATTGATCTAGCAACAGAGGGAGAACCTTTGTTTCCTAGAAGTTATTTGGTAGGCTGATATTAGATCGCCTCCAAAACTGGATAGAGGAGTTTTCCATTCTAAGTCCTTATCAGGTGGGATTTAGAAGAGGGGTTTCCACTATGGACCAGATATTCCGCCTGAACCTCCTCTATTGGAAGACTGCAGTACTTGAGGGTGGCAGCTTGTACACGGTATTCGTGGACTTGCGTGCCGCCTTCAACCTAGTACCTAGAGACAGACTTTGGTCTGTATTGCTCGAGATGGGCATTCCGGTGGATATCTTGGCTATCCTGATAAGGCTGCACCAGGGAAATTTCGCATGTGTCAGGTGTGGGAGAAACGGGGCCACTCTCCGATAAGTTCTCCGTTGACAGGGGGGTGAGACAGGGTTGTGTGCTTGTGTGCTTGCACCGACCCTGTTCTGCCTCTTTGTCAACGGGGTGATTGCCCACCTGACTAGGATCAATGACATTGATGCTTCCAAGTTGAACGGCAGCAGGGTGCCCGCAATCATGTTTGCGGATGACACCCTGCTGCTGTCCAAATCCCCAATGGGAATGCAAAGAGTCCTGGATGGGTTTTCAGCACTCTGCGTGGAGCGGGGGCTTGAGATTAATGCATTAAAAACTAAATTCATGATTCTCAAACCCCCCCCCCCCCCCCCCCCCCCCCCCCCCCTACAACACGCCCAAACCCTATCTTAGATTCAACAAAACTAGAAAGGGTTTTTACCTTTGAATATCTGGGCGTAACCATCAATCAGGATATGACCTGGGACACACACCGGGCAAAGGCCCACATGAAATTGGTCCAACTATCGGGTGGGATTTCCAGGATGTTAATTCAGTCGACCCACAAACCTTTTAGTGCAGCCCTAGAAATTTACAAAATGCAGGCCAGAGGTGCAGTCTTATACGGAAGTGAATTATGGGGTTATTGTCCTGCCCAAAACCTACAGGTTACTGAAAATAATTTTATCAGGCAGATGGCGGCATTACCTGCAAGCACCCCGCTCCTTCCATTGAGACTTGACTTAGGCTTGAGACCCATTGAGGAGGAGCTGGGATTAAGACCAATTACTTTTTGGCATCGTATCTGGAGTATGCCAGAACTTATGAGCTCCAAGAGATTCTTTCTCTACCTAAGTCAAGACAAATTCCATGGCTAAGCTACATTAAACAAACATGTGAGAAATTAGGTAGATCAGAATTATGACTAGACCCGGTCAATAAATGCACTAGGACTCCACGCAAACTCTTAGTGAGGGAAAGTACATTGCGTGGAAAAGAACAAAGCATAGCCTGGAGATATGCTCCAGTGGAACGTTTGTGAGTGTATCTAGCCACTGCAGAGGTTAGGTATGGTTGTGCAGGTTTAGTAGGAAACATGGTATTTTAGGTATGTTAAGTAGGTGGAGTATGCATGATAGGTAATTTATGGTAGATATATTGTAGAAGGTTAGGTGTGGTAGTTAAAAGGAAGAGTAGACCAGTAACTTATGGCTTGTAATTCATTGTAGGTATGATAGCTTAGGTATGGCACGTATAACAGATTAGGCATGGTATGGTAAGTTAGGTATGGTGGTTAGATATTGTAATTAGACTCTGTAGGTACGTATAATAGATTACGAATCAGAGGTACGTACATTAGGTAGGTGTGACAGATTGGTATTTTAGTTTGGTTATGGTAAAACAACATTTTTGTCAAAAGTTAATTTTTTTGCATATTTAAGCATTTTCTAGACCACACGCTTACAAATATTAACATTGTCAATGAGAAGAGCATACATTTATCTGCTATGAATAAAGTACACATTTTGCATATAGAGGAGTGGTTTATTATATTTGAAGCTGTACATTGTTGATAGAAGTTGCTTACAATTCACAGCATGATAAACATGGTTTAATAATACAGTTGCAAATATATGATTTTCATTAACTATAATAAAGCCCCCTTTGCTAAACAGACTGCATTAATCACAGTTAAGATGTACCCTTCAAAGAAACGTGTTATGACTTTGCAATACCAAACTAAATTTGCTTTGCAGTGGTCAACTTAAAAGTAATTCACAACACAATATTTCAGAGTAGATACATTTAAGAAAGGCTTGCCCTCAATCCTTAATGTGTGAACAAAACAACTGTAAATCCAAGAACATGCTATCATGACAGCAAAGTAAAACAAAGGAGCATGCTAGTGAATAGCACTGTGTTTTTATTATACAATAGGTCCAAGCATCTACACAACAAACAGTAAAGCCGTAAATCAGCAACTGATACTCTATTGTGCCATCAAAGTAAATACATCAACGAACACAATCTTGGTCTCAGTTTCAAGCTACACATCAAGTTGTATATGCAATTTAACAAAATGAGTAATGTTCTTTCTAACATGAATACATATGGGGCGACACAACTATTCCCAAAATGCCACCAATCTAAACAATGGCAACACGTGAAAAGCAGATAAAGGCTAGTGGATGTAAAGGGCAAACTCAAAATCCACTCTCCCTATACCGCTTTATACGTCATTTGTTGTATTCGATGACAAGAGCTCTTCCTGCCTGTAGCGAGACCTAAAAAGAGGAAGTATGGCCCAGGCGTTTTAGGCCTGCGGGAGATGGGCTGAATTTGAAACAGAGGAATGTGTGAGCAAGGTGCCACAAAATAGCACTATGAAATAAGCGCTGGCAAAGCCACTAGGTCTCACCAAAACAACATCTGTTGACTTTGCCAATGTTTGTTTTTCCATGTTGTACAGGAGCACAACTGCGGTGCAACATGGCTGGAAGTAAAAAGATTTTTTTTTAAGTGCTATGATGCGGCCACACTTACCGTGTCAAAGCCCTTTTTTCCAAACTCTAAACGAAAGAACAGGAAGTGACATCTACAAGCTCTTGCTAATTAGGAGGTAGCAAATAAGAGTGAGAATGAAGCCAACAAATGGTAAGCAGTGGGCATACTCTAAGCCCCTTATTTTATACAGTACCCCTCGCAGCACCAGCATATGCACAGCCGGCGAGACCTAATAATGGGGATTACGAGATTGCATTCCAAAAAAATCATATGGTTATATGAGAAGTGAAAAGGGAGAAAGGTGCTGACTATATTTGTTCACAGAGCAGGTGTATCATGAAATAAATATAAATAAACTGAATATAAAAATACATAACCAAACGTTTAATAAATACTGCAAAGACCAAAGAGCAGTGCTTTTCTGATCACCATTTAGCAGGGAAAAAGGCAGAAATGTGGCTGATGGGGCGTTTTAGGCAGTTGAATGTTTTATGAAGTCGTCATCTTTTATGATTGATTGATTGATTTTGATTTTTCAATTTGTATAGCGCGCGAATGCCAAAAGGCGTCTTGGCGCTGAGATTCCCACTGACTCCTAAGTATGTAGTTAGGGCTGTTTAGCAAAAAGCCATGTTTTGACTCCCTTTCTGAAGGTTTTCAGGGATGGGCTGTTTTTTAATTCCAGCGGTAATTGGTTCCACATTTTTGCCGTCTGCACTATGAAGCTTCTGCCTCCCCAGTTTGTTCTTCTGTATCTGGGTACTTTTATGAGTTTCCCTTGTCCGGATCTCAGAAGTCTATTTGGCTCATACAGTTGTAGGTGTGTTTTTAGAAATTTTGATCCCGTTCCATTTATTGCTTTGTATGCCAAGCATAGTGACTTAAATTCTATTCTACTTGCAATTGGGAGCCAGTGCAAGCTTTTAAGTTTGTGGCTTACTCTTTCGAACTTTGGGATTTCCAATATCAGCCTTGCTGCTGCATTCTGCAGGCGTTGTAAATTAAGAAGAATTTTCTTCCTTGCTCCGACATATAGACCATTTCCATAATCCAATCTGGACAAGGCCAATGCCGTCACCACCGTTTTCCGAGAGTCATGTGGTATATAAGGTAGTATTTTTCTTATCATTTTCAGGATGTACCAGAGTGATGAAGCTAGTTTGCTTGCTTGAGCGTCAAAAGAGAGGTTGGTATCTAGCATTATTCCTAGGTTTTTTACCTTTTCCGACGAATCTGGGCATCTTCCCATATCTGTGGGCCACCATAAATGTGACCATATGTTTGTGTCGCCGCCTAGTATCAGTACTTCACTCTTATCGCTGTTTAATTTCAAACAATTCGTTTGCATCCATTGGCTGATTTTTGTCATGCAGCATTGGAATTTTGCTGCTGTGTCTTGTACCTCTTTGTTTATTGACACCACAATTTGGGTGTCGTCGGCGTAGGATATAGGGGTGAATCCCTCACTCCTTATTATTTGCGCGAGTGGGGCTACATATAAATTAAAAAGCGTGGGGCTCATCGATGATCCCTGCGGAACTCCGCATGGCAAGCTGAACAGATTAGACTTTGCTTCTCCAGATTCAACTGAGAATGTTCTATTTTCCAGATATGAGGCTATAAGAGCACAGGTTGACTCATGAATGTTTGCTGTTATTAGCCGTGTTATGAGGATTTCGTGGCTAACCGTATCGAAGGCCGCCGATAGGTCAAGTAATATCAATGCGGCCTTCGATCCGTTATCCATTATTGTCCTGAGTTCCTCCACTGCTGTGATCAAGGCTGTCTCTGTGCCATGCTCCGCCCTAAAACCAAATTGTGAATGGTCCAGCCAGTCTCCGTCCATCAGATGTTGGGATAGTTGTTTATTTAGTAATTTTTCCAGAATTTTAGCGGCAAAAGGGATCCTGGCTATTGGTCTATAGTTGTTGGGATTTTCGCCGTCCAGATTGTTTTTTTTTAGCAGTGGCCTAATGGATATCATTTTCCATTCGTCAGGGAAGGTGTTGGTCATGATAATTTTGAAGAATAGTTTTTCCAACACCAGGCTTAGTTCAATGGAGCAAGCCTGCATTATTCGGGGTGGGCAGGGGTCTGTTGGGCTACCTGAGTTGCAGGTGAGGATTTCTTTCTGTATCTGATCAGCTGTAGGGGGTGTGAAACTAAAGGCTGGTATTAGGTCATGTTGAGTTCCTGATTTAATTGAGTGTGATATATCTTTTTCCAGATTTTCACTGTTCTGATTTCTAAAGGAGTTGTATACTGATGAGACCTTGCTAACAAAGAAGTCACCAAGTATATTGCAGAATTCCGATGACAGTGCTTCCTGATTATTGTTTTCAAACTTTGAAAGTTTTTTGACAGTGTCAAAAAGAGTTTTGCTGCAGTTTTTTGACTCATTAATTTTATTAGTGAAGTATCTACCTTTTTCTTCAATTATTAATTTTTTATAATTATTTAATGTGACGTTATATTCTTGTCTGAGGTGGGCGTCGTATTTAGTTCTCCATTTTTTCTCAGCTCTTCTGCAAATTTGTTTTTGTGTTCTTAGCGCATCTGAGAACCAGGGTTGTGATGGGGTTTTTCTTTTCACAGTTACCTTTTTGTGAGGGACAGCCAAATTGACTGCCTTGTCTATCCACTCATTAAATTGTTTACAGGCTGTATTACAGTTATCGTCCAATGTGGGGTAGGATGTTTGGAGTTTCTCCTTGAACGCCTGGTTGTCAATTTTTGACCAGTCCTGATATGTTACCTGCCTAATAGTGTCCACTGGTCTTCCCGTCTCCTTTTTAACTTCTAGCGTAAAAATTACTATTTTATGATCTATCCATGGGATAGGGAGAGTCTCTACATTGTGTAGGTTCTGACACGACGAGAAAATCCCGTCTAGTGTATGTCCAGCATTGTGTGTTTCAACGTTGACTTTGTTTTCCAGGTCAAAGTTAGCCATAGCATCAATAAATGCTGCTATCTTAGGGTCTGATTTTTTCTCTAAGTGTAAATTAAAATCACCTAGGATGGTATAGTCGGGGCATGTCACACTTGATTCAAGAAAGGGGCTTAGTAAGTCGATTAAGGGAGTTTTCGCACTGGGTGGTCTATATATTAGTATTCCATTAAAAGTGTAATTATCCGTGGTCTTTATTTGGAATGACATGTTTGTTTTATTTAATTCTTTCTGCTGGCTGAGTTAGCATCAAGGAAATGCTATATGGCAGCCTCCATGCATTGAATTAAAATACTGTGTAAGTTTTCAACGCTGAATTTACCACACATTTTGCAGCCCTACAAATTTGCACATATATTTTTTACCGGAGTAAGTAATTTCTTTTAAATGGAATATTTCATGCTTGTATTTGTGTGCTTGCCAGGTACATGCTTTGCTTGCAATACATTCAGCAGCTGCAAAAAGTGCATCATGCACTGTTCTGCTTATTGCACTTAAAGATGCCAAAAACTGTTGATCCTAGGAATATTTGCATGGGTTTGTTTGTAAATATTGTTATTTGAATCTATTTCAGATTTTTTTTTCTAACTCATTTTTCTTTTTCTCTTTATTTCCCATCCAATCCCTCTCCCCCTTATGTCTGTATTCAACCGTTACTCTCCTTCCTAGACCACATAGCACACATAATTGAATTGTTGGGCAATATACCGAGACAGTTTGCTCTGTCTGGAAAATATTCACGGGAATTCTTCAATCGGCGAGGTAATAGCATGTCTTATTAATATGTTAGTTATGATTTTTTTTAAATGTTTTACATAATACATGCTGTAAGGTGAATCCACAAGGTTAGTACATTTAAAATAATGACTTTAGTGATGTGATGCTTAACCCACTGTTCTGTAATTGCTTTCATTGGCCATTTCCATTTACCCACAGTTATTTATATTCTGTCTTTGTTAGATCTGAACATGTTTCTAATTTATATTTAATTTAGTTTTATAAAGCGCAAACGTAATCCAAGTGGGTTTCAGATTATTTACATTATGGGTGGGATTGAGCTTGACGTGCAGGCAATATTCTTGTACACAGGGACTCTGATTTTCATACATTAAAGTCTCATTAGTATACAGTATGTTTTTTTCTGTTAGCTGCAAAGTTTCCAAGATGTCATCCTATATCAGTTATGATTTCCCTGATATACATAAATCATATTTGAATACTCCACCACAAAACTCTCAATAGCTGTATTTTATATTGAGAGATGGGAGGCTAAAGCGTTCAATACAAATTTAATTATGTTTCAGGTGGTCAGATACTTTCTTTTGAGGATGTTTTACAATAGTTTTATTGAAAATGGGACTGGTGAGTGCTTTATCGATTGAAGAATGATCTCAATCGAGTAGCTATTCTTCAGACAAATGGAGTGTCAAATTTAAATTTGTAACCTGGATCCTGCTGAGACTTTGAGTTTATTTTTTCAAGTATCTTGGCATGTTCAGATGAGGTACTTTGTTCCTCAAACAGGCTGTTTGTTAGTATGCATATGGCTTTAAAATCTAGCCAGTTGATGCACGATGAAACCGGTATAATGTGATCAGTGTTTTTGTCTTAGGAAAAGAGATGCTGCAAAAAGAATACTTAGTGGGTGGAGGCTTTTTTGAAGACTATTGAGGAGGGCACATCTCTCTATTGTAGTTAAAACAGGAGATGGCTATGGCGGCAACAGCTGTTTTTTAAGCTCCGGATGAGGGGGGATGTGCCTGAGGTTTTTTTGAAAGGTGTAAACTTGCTGACTTTGTCATGGCTTGTATGTGTCTTTTTGAAGTGAAGGTTTTCTTTGATTATGTTCAAGTAGCCATTTAAGCATGATGTTTGCAGATGTTGATGTTTTGTTTCATGACTGACAAGCAATTCTGTTTCTGCTAGAGATCAAAAAGAAAATTCCTTTTATGCTTCATTGAATTTAAGATATCTGCGTTCTCTTCAATGATGGATAAAAGCAAATGTGAATTTACTTTTTTCATGGAACCAGGTGATTAAAACTTCAGACATAACTGTATACCATTGGCATACTGGTGAAAGCAGATGTTGAATTCAGACCTTCGATTTTCTAGAGGTCTCACATACAGGTTGAAGAGCAGACTTTTGTGGCTTGTCACCTGGTCCATGTTGAGTAAGCGTTCCAATTGTAATCATTTGGTTGCTAAGCCTTTTCCTCCTTGAATACTAAGCCATTTTTTTAGACGTTTGGGATTGGTCTTGCTTAAGCCTTCCTTAAACTTTTCCACTAAAGGTATCCATGCCAAATGTGTGTACTTTTATACCCGCAACTTGTGAATTTTAAAAGTACCCAGGGTTTATTATTCCCTTAGAGAAAACTGGGAAATAGTCACTCTATTGCAACATTTTGTTTTTCTTTCTTTCTTTTTTTTTTTTTTTTGAAAGATGGGGAAAATGCTGTGGAAACAAGCCTATAGCTTTTTTTATGAAAATGTCATAACCGAATGGTTTGTCGTGCTAAGATCACCATCTTCCCACCTTTCAGGAATAAGCATAGTTGTAAACTGAATCAAATTGTTTTACTACCATTTTTGTATTTTTCTTTTTTTTGTATTCAAATCGTTTTTATTGAAGAAGGAAAGAAAGACAATACAATAAGGTTCAAACACAAAGATGGGATCAAAATAGCTGTTCGACAACAATATAAAAATAAAATCAATACGAAAATACAGATATTCGATAATGCTTGATAACAGTACTACATAGGCAAAAATAAACAAATCAAAGAAGTGACTAATAATTGTACAGTTACATGCAAGTCCAAGATGTCTGTAGGTAGATCAAGTACATGAGGTCACCAAACACAATAGTGTCATAAAGATATACATCAGTAGAAGCTACATCACGGTGGATTAAATTGAAATGAAGACATATCGAGTGATTTCCATAGTCTCTTGTTAGAGGATCGCCAGGTGGAGGAGTGCAGTGCCGGGTTGTCAGCTCCCCTCAGAAAGGAAAGCCAGTCCTGCCAAATCTTAAAACTAACCTCTGAGGTATTTTTCCATTTACATAGAACCACCTTACACGCTAGAGTGAGCAACAAATCTAAGAGCTGGCGGTCCTGTGCATTATGTAAGGATGGCTCAAGAGCCCCCAATATGATGTATATAAATTCCCTTACCGGCTTCAGTTTGAAAACATGCTGGATACAGTCAAAGATTTTCCCCCAATAGGTTTGCAGGGTGGGACAGTGGACGAGCATATGGGCTAGATCACCAGTCCCAGACAGGCAATTCCAGCACAAGGGGGTATCTCTCAATTGGCACTTAAAGAGTCTATCCGGGGTCCAGAATGTTCTATTCAGTAACATGTATTTTGTCTTGGTAAGGATAGGCGATATTTTGTTGGAGAAAGCAGTTCTGTGTATTGTATCTTAATCAATCTCAATACCCGTAGAGTTGGGTTCTGACTCCCATTTGAGCTCTACTTGCCTGTGCGCTTTCCTAGGCAGAGGAAGTAGTAACTTGTACACTTTGGAGACAAAGTGACCAGCCGCTAGGAGACGTGGTAGATGGGACATGAGACAGGGTGTGTGGGGATTGAGGCCGCGTGTCGAAATGATGGCTTTCAATTTCAGGAACTCATAGAAGGCCATGGGAGGTAAGTCATGTGTTTTCTGCAGTGAGGAGAAAGGGAGGGGTTGTGTCCCGTCATAGAGGTCAGTCACCATATTAGTGCCCTTCTCGGACCAGGATTCCCAGTACAGGGTTTTCCCCTCATGCCTAAAGTAAGGATTCCTCCATAAGGTCAGGAACGTGGATTTTCTAATTTTTAAGTTAGATTTGTGAGCCTGGTCTAGTCTTAATAGAGCACGCCTGGTGTTCAACAAAATGTATTTGGAGTGAGGCAAGTGAGATAGGTCCATGGTAAGCAGGGTCAGTAAAGGTGAATGTCCAATGATAGATTTTTCAATATTTAACCACAATGGGACGTAAGCTGGGGTGTCAACCAGCCATTGTGCCCCCTGTGAAATGCTGTTTGGTAGTTCCTGAAAGAGGGAAGACCCAGGCCGCCCTTTTCTTTTGCTAGTTGCAGCTTTTTCAGTGATATCTTGGCTTTCTTACCCTGCCACAGAAAGCTACCAAACAGTTTGTCCACTTTAGAGATGAAGTCATCAGTGAATGTCATAGGCAGCATGTTGGCTAAGTAATTCACCAACGGGGTGATCATCATCTTAAGCGTTTCTGCCCTGCCCCACCAGGAAAGAAACTTGGGTGACCATCCGTCCAGTAAAGTGGAGATCTTCTTTAGGGTTGAGGCTTCATTGATTTTTAGTGTGGATATTAGACCTTTATCGAAATCTAAGCCTAGATATTTAAAGCAATGTGGCTGCCAAGTAAGACCCGAACTACCAAGGATATCTTTACCGCCTATGTTATTAAGTAATTTGACCTCCGTTTTATCCTTATTTAATTTGTAATCCGATAACCGGGAGAACTCATCGATGGATGTCATAAGCGCTGGTATGGCTTCATCCGCCCTTTCTGACAAGACAAGTACATCATCTGCGTAAGCGGTAAACTTTATATTGCAGTCTTGAAAGGGAATGCCGGCAATAGCATCGTTCATTTTTGTATTTTTCTAAGTGGTAATCCAGTTTTGACCTTTTTGTGTCTTTCACATACACAATTTGTGGTAGCACAGATGTGAAAAGCACAGGTGAACCTGGAAAACTATATATTTCATAAAACAAGACAAAATTCTCAATTCTGAAAAGGGCAATTTATGTAAATTGTTCATGGTTTTCACAAATAAAATAATCATTGAAATAAAAAATAATCTAAATAAGTAGGAAAATATAGTTGTGACAACATTTTCAACTGTAATTTTTTGCCATGATTGCCAAATTACAAAAATGACATACGTTTTTGTCTGGCACGCAGTTTTGATCCCAGGTGCATATAGGGTTTGTTGTTGTCCAAAAACATGCAATACCCAGAGCCAAAAACTGAGCTGCAGACTACAGGGATTTTTCATTGTGTATCAACCATGCAGCGTTTATGTGGTAAAATCTAATTAATGAAAAATGGGCATCAAAGAAACCTCCATATTTTTTACAACGTCCACAAGGTACTGGGCTAAGGCATAGTGGTTATTTGCGAACACATGAATTTGGGGTTACCTATACTATCATGCCCTTCAGAAGGTATTTTGAAAAATGTTCTTTTTGCCCACTGGCCTGTGTTTGGTAGCACAACATGGATAGAAATCCAATTGGTAACAAATGTACTGCTATTCTTTGTTCCACATTTCTCCCAATACAATCTGTACCCCACTTGTGTCAATGAGTCTAGGACCTGCAACAGGAAATGCCCCAAATCACAACATGGAGACTTCGCATATTCCCTATTAAAATCTGCCCTTTTTGGTAATGTGGGTAGCTGTGGAATTTGGGCTTAACCTGTGCCATCACTGATGAAGCTATTAAATATATACTAAAAAGTGTTAATTAAAGCAAAGCATTGACTATTGACATCTAATCTAGGCTAAAAACCCTCCCTTTTGTAGCTCATAGCAAAACCTTCTAAGCACCAAAGTGCCCATCTAAGCTCTGAGGTGGCTTCTGACAAGCATATTTTGGCTGGATAACTACGTTGGTTTCAATCAGCTACTCTGCTTACAGAAGGTCACTGTCTGTCTATTTCTGATAGTCTTCTAGCTGCAGAGTGCTCAACTTTTGAGTATTGGTATCAGGGTACAACTCTAAAGCCTGCAATCACCCCGAATGAACCAGAAGGCCATATGAGACAGTAAGGCAAAACTACGTCACCAAACCTGGGAAGACTCCGTGCCGAGACCTGTTTAAGTAGAACGGTCCATCCCAAACTCATTCTGTTCAACTAAAATGGTCCATCCCAGACTCATTCCTGGTCCAGAAGTCGCAGGAGTAGTTCCCGAGGTCAGTCGTCGTCCCGCTTCAAGTCTTCGAATGGGTCAAAGAAAAAGCACAAAAAATCCAAGCGGGACCCATTCTGCCACTCACATACTAATGAGTAGGCGCAAGAATGTCACTATGCCTCTTGATCTCCCTTCTGAAGTCGATTGAAATTGGATCCTATACTATAACTTATCCCAGCACATCCCAAGTTTCCAGTGCTATCTTCAACATAATGGCAGAATGAAGGGTTTTGCAAAGCTATGCTCTGGCTCGTCCTATCCTTACCAACTCTGTCTGGCGCGCCTTTGGGCCCCAAGGAGCCAAGATGCTCTCCATGTGAAGCACCACCAGTGGGTTTGCCTTCGGAGCCAGTAGGACTCTCCTAATCGATCACTGGTCCTCCGATGGCTCCCTTTCTGACTCCACTTCCGGCACCTCGCTCCATGATTCCCAGAGTTTTGACATCAATGCCGACTTCATCGCCGTTGAGGGATGATGTTTCCATTGTGCTCTCTGACTCAGATTTGGCATTGTTGTGCCTCGGCCAAAGCAGCACTCTGCTTCCATCTCTTGACTCGCCACCACTTGGCTTGCCACCCCTACAAAGAAGGGCACATAGATAGCATTCCTTATTTGGCACTGATTTGGACAATGATTGCAGCGCAGGTGATGGGATTGTGCAACTATACCATGACGAAAATTGGTGTGGTGACTTTCAAAAGCCTGTGCGCTAGATACTTCCTCTGAGTCGGGCTCCTCTCACCACATGGCCCTGCACCTGAGGAGAGCTGTGCTTATGCCATGGTTATGCCCAAGGTGGCCGAAGTTCTAGACCTCCAGCTCCCTACCTCCGAGGTCAAAACTAATGTCTTGACAACATTCTTGCTGGATTGTGAAATCCTACTGCTCTGCCTCGGTCGATCCTGCATTTTTATCTCTGCACCCCTCCCCTAAAAGTGTTTTGGTGCAGGCATCTACAAGTTTGATGAACCTGAATACCTTCCCGACTACTCCACTCGATAGGGAGTCCACACGAGTGGAGGCCTATGGGAAGTAAGTATTTTTTTACTTCCATCAGCTTGGCCCTCATATCTACAGTTCCAGATGCCTTCTGGGCTGCTATTCCCAAAACCCTTGAGATTCTGTGGCTCAATTACTCCCAAATGACTTCCGAATTGTCCTTGTCCAAGCCATAAAAGATGGCCATGATGTGGCCAAGTTCACATTTTGATGTGGTTTGGATACAACCAATTCCTTTGGGCAAGCCATTTGCACCAGCATTGCTATCAGCCGTCACTCCTGGCTGCGGTCCTCCAGTTTCTCAGTCGATGTCCAATTGTCCATCGTGGACATGCCATGGGGGCAAAGGGGATTCCGCTGTAGAGTGTTTTAAGGAGAGCAGGGCCACTGCACGCTCTCGGGGCTTTTCTGCACTGCCTCTCCAACCACATAAGTTTTTTTTTGCAACTTTGGCAGACATACCCAAAACCGTCAGCCAATTCAGCCTCTGCAGGTAGCACAGCAGTTTCGCAGCTGCACCCTCCTCCGCCCCTGTGCTCAGCCCACTCCCCCCACCCCTTCCACCCATAATCCCACCAGCCAAACCCCTTTATCATGCCCTTAGTGGAGCACAGCCACCTGTTTGGAGGCAGAATCCAACAGTTCTTACAGGGATGTCAGAACATCATGCTGTGGGCCATACAGATTATCCCTAAAGTTGTGCACCCTACTTTTCATTACCACTTTCCTCACCTTTCGCCATCTCAAAAGCAACTGAGGAACAACCATCTATTCATCTTAAGTCAAGAAGTACTGGCCCTTTTGCCCAAAGGAGCCATTAAGAAGGTGCTTGCGCCAGATGTAGGTTGTGGTTCTGCTACTTTCTGCTGCAGAAGAATGGAGGCCTCTGTACTATTTTAGACCTGCACCCACTCATTTCCCTACTTAGGAAAAATTCAAGATGCTCACACTTGTCAAGGTCTTAGCTACCCTCGAGCCTGGATGGTGGCATTGGCCCTGCAGGACACTTATTTGAAAATACCAGTCCTGCCAGCCAAATGGCGCTACTACCTGTTCTTGGTGGTGGGACAGGAGAATTTTTAATTCACTGTATCACCACCACCACTTGGGTGCTTGCGAAAGCGTATGGTGGTGGTATCCGTACACTTTCTGAGGTCAGATGTTCCAGTCTTCCCCAACCTCATCATCTGACTGTTGAAGGTGGGCTCACCCCAGGCAGTCTTCAGCCACCTCCAGACTAGAGCGAACGTCCTGTCATCTTTGAGGTTTACTAGGAAGATGCCACAATCACACCTGACTCCTTCTCACCAGCATTGGAGCCATCCTGGACAGGGTTCAGTTTTGTGCTTTGTCTCAAAAATAGAGAGTCCAGGACATTCAAGCAAAGATCCTGATCTTTCAGCCTCTGTCCTGGATTTAAGTGAGGTTGACCCTTGGACCTTCTGCATCCTTCTGGGTAAGCATGTCAGGTGGCCATATGCGGGCCCTACATTGGTATCTGAAGTCTCAGTGGTCCCCACATCAAGTGAAACTCTTAAACCACATCTAGATCTCAGAGGAGACAATGAAAGATCTGCAGTGGTGGTTACTGGATCGAGATTGGGTCATTTGCAGACCCCTCTCCCTTCCCCACCCAGAGTTGACAGTGGTTACCGATTTGAGACAGAAGAAAACCAGAGGCTTCTTATCTCCAAAAGAGACCCATTGCTAGATCAACCTCCTGAAGCAATGGGTCATCCGCTTTTTGTTGAATCCTTCCTTGTGTCCATCAAAGGGAGGCTAGTGCAGGTGCTTACGGACAACACCACCACCATGTGATATTCCAACAAGCAGGACAGAGTGGAGTCCTGGACCAGCACATACTAATACTCTGTAAATGACTGAACCACCATCAAATCTTCCTGGTGGGGAACCAACCTGTCAGGATCTTTGAATACCAGGGTGGAAAAGCCTCACAGATCAAAAGTGGCAGTTACACCCAGAGGTGGTCTAAGGTCTCTTCCTCAAATGGAAAGAACCTTGGCTTGATCTATTCACCACAATCCAAGAATTTGCAAGTCTGCAGTTCTATTCTATTCTATAAGTAGGAGTTTCCAAGGCACCTCTGCCTCGGGGACCCTTCCACCTAGTGTGAAACTCAGGACTCCTGTACTCCTTCCTGCCAATAACTCCCTTATTTATTTTAGAGGTTTTATATAGCGCTGGCTGGACCAAAGGTATCGGAGCGCTTTACAGGAGTATAGGATAGTTACAGTAAAAAGAACAAAAATCAACAGCAGGGAATTATAAAAGGTTAACAAAGAGAAACGTTTGTAAATCTACAAAAACAGATATTAGAGCAAGAGCTATACACATATGTGACAAGTAAGATTGAAAAATGGTTTCCAGTTAAGACCCTCAATATTTATTGAGGAGGTGCACTTTAAGGTCCTTTTCAAAACTGAAATAGGAGCGGTTGCATCGCAGGTCATTGGGGAGGGCATTCCAGGTGAATGGGGCATTACCGGAGAAGGAGCGGGATTGTGTGGATTTCTTTTTTAGCAGGGGTGGGACAAGAAGGAGAGCGTTTGTACTTCTCAGTGTTCGGGAACTGCCCGTTATGCAGAGTTTGTTGGCGAGGTATGGTGGAGTGTTTTGGTGGAGGGCTTTGTGTGTAATGCAAGCATTTTTGTAGGCAGACCTGCCTTCGATGGGGAGCCATTTAAGAGTTTCGAGGGCTGGGGAGATGTGGTCGAAACGTTTGCAGTCGGTGATGAACCTGGCTGCAAGGTTGAGTACAGATTTGAGTGGAGCTAGTTGGACCTTAGGGATTCCGCTGAAGATGGCGTTGCCGTAATCAAATCGCGAAAGGACCTAATTTAAAGTCTTCTGATGGAATAAAGGACTTAATTTTCTTAGGATGGCGGAGAGTGAAGAGAGCTCCTTTTGCCGAATTTTTTATGTGAGCATTGAGATTAAGGATATTGTCAATGGAAATACCAAGAGATTTGACTGAGTTAGACAAGGAGAGTGAGAAATTGAGGTTGGAGATCCAAGTTTGGATGGGGAGAGGGTTAGTTTTAGGGGAGAAGAGAATGATTTCAGTTTTTTTAGGGTTCAGTTTGAGATGATTTAATTGGAACCAGGATTGTATCTTAGTGAGGATGTTGTTAAGGTGTAGGATGTCCGCATGGGTTTCGATCTTATAGTAAAGTTGGGTATCATTGGCATAGAGGTGGTAATTGATTCCAGCTTGTTTAAGAATAATGGTGAGGGGTTCCATAAAGAGGTTAAAGAGAGATGGGGGAGAGAATAGATACCTGGGGGACGCCTAGGGAAACTGGAGTGGGGTTAGATAAACAGTTATAAATTTTGATTTGCTGTGTTCGATGTTGTAGATAGAAGACAAACCATTTGTGGGTAGTACCATTAAGGGCAAAGCGATCTCAGAGCACATTAAGTAGGGCAGAGTGGTTGACAGTATCAAAGGCTGCGGAGAGATCAAGGAGGATGAGAAGACATGTCTCACCATTATCAAGGGAGTGATGGATGTCATCAACAATATTTAGCATGGCTGTTTCGGTGCTGCAGCCTTTCCTGTAGCCTGATTGTAGGGGGGTCCAGTAGGTTAGCATTTTCAATGTGTTTGTCTAATTGGAGTAAGACATATTTTTCGAGGACTGTAGAAAGAAGGTGGAGGTTGGAGATGGGGCGGAGATTGTTTAGGTCATTAGGGTCGGCATTAGGGTTTTTAATAATGGGGGAGGTTTGACCAAGTTGAAGTGAGATAGGGACACATCCTATGGCAAGGGAGGTGTTGATGATTGTAGTCCAAGATAATGCAATGATGTGTTTTAGTTCCTGGATAAGGTTTGAGGGGAGAGGGTCTTTGGTATGGGAGGAGAGTTTAAGTTTAGTGATGATGTTGAGAACTTCGTGTTCTGTAACGGGGAGGAAATTATGCCAGGATGCATTGTTTTTTAGTTGTGAGTTAGGGTGGTTGGGAACAAGAGGAGTAGTAGTTGTGGGTGGGATTGGGGAGTAGTTCTGGGGGGGGGGTAGCAGTAGGTGTGTATGCTGGGGGGATCAGGGGTGTGGAGAGATTGTTGAAAGGTTTAGAGGTAATATCAGTAGCAGGAAGGGGGCTGATTGGGATCAGAGATCAATTTTGGCAATTTTGTTCTGATAAGAAGTGGGCAATTTCTTCACATCTAGGGGTCGAGGACATCAGGTTAGGCGGTGCCGAGGAGGTTTGGTTACGAATAACGTTGAACAGTTCTCTGGGTCTATTTTTGGCCAGATCGAGTTGTGTACGGAAGAAGGATGCCTTTTAATTTAAAATGTGTTTCTTGTATGTAGATCTAGCTTCTCTAAGGAGTGTCAGATTTGCGGCAGAGGTATGTTGTCTCCATGTTCTTTCTATCAGTCTTAGTGAACGTCTTTCGTTATTGAGCTCCAAGTTAAACCAAGATTTGGAAGGGATAATCCTTTGGTTTTCACGTTTAGTCGGGGCAATTTGGTCTAGGACATCAGTGATGGCTTTATTAAAATCTTCAGTAAGAACATTTGCATTTTGTGAGAGATGAGTGAAGAGCAGTTGGGCTTGGAGTTTGGACTCAAGAACACCAGGGGGGATCTGTTTAAAATTTCTAGTCAATTTCCTGGGTTTAATGGATTGAGTTGGGGAGGGCGGGGGGGGGGGAGGAGACGTGGTAGTAATGGTGAATAGTATGAGGTGGTGGTCAGACCAGTCAATTGGGATGATGTTGGTCAGGACGGCTAAGTCCTTATTGGTAATAAAGGGCGTCCAAGATGGCTCCTTTGGTGTGTGTAGGGGTCTGGCAAAGTTGCTTGAGGTCATTGATCTCGAGAAGATTGGTGAGGAGGGTGGTTGTGGGATCTTTGGAGTCGTTTAAGTGGAGGTTGAGGTCTCCAAGGAAAAGATTTTTAGTGTTAGTTATTGAGGATTGGGTAAGATGGTCGGATAGCTCATTAATGAAGGGATGAGGATCGCCAGGAGGGCAGTAGATGTTATGGAGACGAATTGGGAGGGAACCTTGAATTTTAAGTTCATCTTCAAGCTATTCGAAGGTGGAGTGGCCAGAGTTGTTAATAAGGGAGAGCTGAAGTTCATTTTCGAAGATTATGGCAAAGCCACACCCTGTTCTGTCGGGTCTGCCTTTCATGTGGATAGAGTATGCGGGGGGTAGAGTAGGTCGAGCATGCTCGTTGAGTAGTCATTGAGCCAGGTTTCTGTGAGGAACGCGGTGTCAATGGATTCGCGTAGGATGGATTCAGAAATTTCAATGGCATTTCGGACGGCAGATCGACAGTTCACCAGCATGCAGGAGAGGGGTTTTGGATTGTTTTTGGCGGGCAGGAGTGGATAGTGGTGAGTTGAGGAGGGGGTCTAGGAGAAGCGGGAGAGGAGGGGATTCTGTTGGTCCCCAGGATAACTGGGATGTTAGAGTAGTGGAATATTGATTGCTAAGCTGGGAAGGTACGAATTGCATAAGTCGGTAGGGGAGAGCTGATTCGATGTGCGGCGTGGCCTGTGCAAATGGCAGCGGAGTGGGGTAGTATTCCGAGGATGATTATAGATAGGGAGGTGTTTTCGGCTGAGGAAGGGGGACCTTGCACGGATGAGTGGGGAACTAGAGTTGATGGAATTTAAATCTTCTCTAAGTTGAGAGAGTTTGTTCGTCAACTTAGAGAGATCGAGTTCAATGTTGCGTAGTGTCTGGGTTATTGGAGTGAGGGGGAAAAAGTTGGGGAGTGGGAGGGGAATAGGGGATGCTCTGTGTTTGCGGTGGAGGGAGTTCTGTTGTGTGTTGGGTGTGTGGAGCCAGTGGGGGAGGGATGAGGAGTGTTGAGACTGTTGGGTGAGAGGGGAGGCGGGAAGGGGGACAGGAGAATAACAACCTCAGGGTAAGAGGGTAGAGATGTTAAAAGGCCGTGATGAGTATGGAGAAGGGTTGTGTCGGGGGTTAACGGTGGTGTGTAATTGGGTGGGTGAGGTGAAGGATTCAGAAAGGGTGATTGGGGGGTCGTGGGGGGGCATGGACAGGGAGCCAAAGGGGGAGGGTAAGGATGTAGGTTGCGGTGCAAGGAGGGAGGAAAGCGGTTAGGAATATTATTAAGGGATGGGGTGACAGGTCATTGTAGTGTGTGAGTGACTGGGAGAGGTGGTGTGCAGTGGGGATGTCAGAAAGCGAGGGGGACGCTAGGGGGAGAGGATGAGTGGGAGAAGGTGATTGGGTGAAAGGATTGGCACTGGAAAAGACAGTGGAGGGGGAGGGGGATGATGATAATTGAAGTATGGTAGTGGTTGGAGGGATGACGGGTGGGGGAGAAAGGGGTCAGAGGTAAGAGGAGAAGGGAAGGGGGTTGAGTTGATGGGTGGACGGAGGGTTACGAATAGTTTTGCCTAGGTGGAGAGACAAGGTGCAGAAGTGGTGTTCGAAAATGGAGAGGTGTGATTTGGCAGCTTGTATGAGGATTTTGCCAATTTTGAAAATGGAGATGTCAACTTCCCATGGAAAAACTGGAGAGAGAGTAGTGGATAGTTTAAATCCATAAGGAATTTTAGTTGAGTTAATGACTGGGAGATGTTGAAGGAAGATGCTTTTCCATTTGGAGGGGCGTTTAGAATAGAAGATGTAGTTCGTTTTAATGCCCCCAGTTCTGAAGAAGATCAAGAACTACTGGGTCCTACTCATGCTAGAGGCCCCGGATTGGGCATGAAGATTATGGTATCTGGATCTCCAGGGCTTGAGCATCGGTCCTCTGATCAGTTTTCCCCTCTGGGAGGACCTACTGTTACACCAACAAGGCAGGGTTGTGGACCCAGCCTTTGCAGTCTCCACCATAATGCATGGTTATGGAGTGGTGATAGCTCAACACCTTCATCCTTCCTCCAGAGGTTGTAAATGTCATCTTGGCAGCCAGACAGCCATCGTTAAAAACTGTATATGGATTTCTATGGGACAAATTTGTGGTTTGGTGGGGGCACACACTAGATTGACTACCTCTATTCTGAGTTATCTAGTGTTTTGTTGTTTGTTCTGTCTCTTGCCTGGCAATGCTTTGCTTTTGGCACAGTTAAGGGGTATTTTTCAGTCTTTCTACGGTTCCCATAGGGGAAGTGAGCCAAGTCCATAAGCTTTTGGAATTTCAAACAACCCTGCCATAGAAGTTAAATTGGCACTGCACTCATACTTTCATTTTGTGAATCGTAGGTGCATGAACGAACACGTCAACTTTAGGCTGGCAGCCAAATCCTGAAATGTGCCTCTGCTTGGAATCCACTGCAAATGTTGTCATTTCAGGGAATCGTCTAATTAAAACAAGAGAACTTTCTTACTAGTGCAGCTGTTTTGATCCATTTATGGACGGCCAACATTTTTGCCCCTTTTTAGAAATTGTTTTCCGTCCGTTTTTTTCTTTTTATATCTTTTTTTATTGTCATTTTAAAACATTGCAGTTCTTGCACATTACAACAATAATCTAAGTAACTGAGCCCATACGTTTCTGCAGTAATCGCCAGCATGCATGGACCACTCAAATGCAAGCCTTGCCCGTCTATCTCGCCTGCCACCTAAGTACCCATGGAAATGACATCTGCAATTCTAAAGGGGACCTGCAACCTACATGAGTGTGCGGTTTTCTTCGATCCGCATCAAATCAGGTCTATACAGTGCATGGTGTGACAGGTAGTCTATGAACAGTCATTTCAGGGTCAAGGGACTTGGGGATAAAGGAATAGTTATCAATAAACAGGTGAAATCAAACATAACTAACAAAATGTCTCTGGAATTTGGACCACGAGTCCTTCAGCGCTTAACTTCAATAGGGGGAGGAATTGAAACACACCTGGCTCCAAAAAGATGACATCTGGGCAGCCCAGTGTGTCTATGTCAAAGTTTTGTAGAGGGCGATGGCACGGCTTATGTCGCGACCAAACCCCAGCAGAAGCTTATGGGCTTCACACAGTATTATATAAGCAGGTTGGGTGCAATCGCCTCACTCTGTGATCAGTCCTGGCTCTGAGGGGCGTTATTCCCTGCCCCGCTCAACTCCATGTCCCTGACGTTTCCATTTCCACCCACTGAGCCGCTGTGGGGGATATTTACAAGAAAGTGGCAGAGCGCAGGTTAACTCCAAAATTGCTAACGCCACGCTCTGTCACAGGGATGCGTCGTATTTACAGTAATACGGCACTTCCCTGTGTTGCTTCCTGCTGTGGTCCTAAATTCAGCTGCCAAGCGTCAGTGCAGGCATCCTTGCACAATACTGCAAGGGTGCCTGCATTGAGGTAATGATTGTTTATGCTAAGAAGGTGTCCCTTCCTGCACATAAACAATCCAGAATGGCGATTTGAAACACCTGTGTGTTCTGCATTGTGGGACACCTTCCTGCACATAAACAATCATTCCTAGCAATTTGCTATTTTTGTGTGCTGCCCAATGCAGCACACATAAAAACAGCAAAAACGAGGTTAAGACTAGGTTTTCCCTGGTCTTAATTTTGGCGCTGCCTCTTGTTTATGCCACCCTTGTAAATAGGGGTCAACGTCAAAATCAATGGGTGTTGCTGCAAAGCGCCCACCGCAACACCCATTGCCTACCCCTTTCACGCTAAGTCTAGAGTGAAAGGGGGTCATATTTACAAGGCGGCGTTAAGCCATGTTAAATACCTTAACACTGCCTTGAAAATAAGGTGAAGCTCCAATCGCCTCAGGAACGTTGCAAAAAGTGACGTTCCTGTGGCGATAAGGGCTTGTAAATATGCTCGTGTTCGGAACCCAAATCTCTGTCCAGGTGTTCCCAGCTCCCTAATATTTCCACCCACAGTCCCACTACGAGACCCATTCGTAGACCTCGGGCATCCTTTCTATGGAATATACTTTCCTCAGCTCTAGCCCAAGGGGTAACATCTTTTTCCCATACCTCAACCACTAGTCCCATCCACGATTTCCATGGAAAACTAAACATCTGGTACCCACCGGACGTGCTTTCGGTCTAGAAAAACTTCCCAAAAGACAAGTTTCCATCGTGCAAGATCGTGCGCGACAAACAGCTAGCTGCATGGGTCGAAGCAGAACTGCATTTCCATAAAGGAGGGGCATCCCCATGTCATGTGACGAATTCCGCATCAGGAGATTGAATCCTCAGGCACTCCTGGTTATCCCCTCCGTAGATAATCCTCAACCCATGCAGGGTAATATAAGTCATATGTAAGAGGTTGAATCGAAATTTGCCTAGCGTAGTAACGGTAAGTTTCAATTCTATTGAGGACACGGAGGCGAGGATTATGCTTTTCTCTCTTCGCTGTTTATTAACATCACATCGCACAGCAGCCAGAAAAGCATCAAAACTTGAAAAAATTTTAGTATTCCCAACACAGGAATATCAGAAAACATCGTAATAACATCGTTTAATAACTACAAATCCCATGAGATGAGCATTAGGCAGTCCTTCTTTAGTGTCCATAAATCCCAATATAAGGCGTCCAACCAACGAACTCCTCCTCTTTCTTCGTGGCGAGTCAGGCCAAAGTCTCAAGCATCTCTTTTCGCACCATCATTCCCTGGCGGAAAAAGAACAGCGTGAGCTAAGCCATACCCGCTAAGCATGAAGGCAAATCAACAAACAGAGCATCAAGTCAATCGACATGCAATCCAAGAGAAGAATAACCATACTGCAAGTCGGAAAACGGATTACTTACTCCAGTACGGGCGGGATCTCCGCAGGAGGTATGGGAGGGATAATCCTCGCCTCCGTGTCCTCAATAGAATTGAAACTTACCGTTACTACGCTAGGCAAATTTCGATTCTATGTCAGGACCGGAGGCTTCAGATTATGCTTGTTTAAAGCTTGTCCACCACCAAACTAGCAATATCCACCACCGGCTTAAAATAGAACCTTTTGAAGGTGGAATCCGAAGACCAGTCCGCAGCGCGCATGAGGTCTTCTAATCGTGCCCCATAGGGCAAAAGCTTTTGAGGCCATGGCCCCTCTTGCTGAGTGAGCTCCGAACTGCCTCGTATCAATACCAGCTTCCTGCATTACCCAACGCCTTGTGCGGTTTGCGCAGCGCAATCAGTAACTGCCGCTCGCCCGGAGGGCGAAGTTCCGTTGTAACATCCTCATAGGTTTTCAAACACTGTACCACACACAACTTGGGGGCATTGCAAATGCCGGATAGGAAATAGACCTCGTAGCCGATTTCGTGCGGCGGCCCACGGTAAAGGTCACCCCATCCGGGGAGAACGCTCTCGCGTGACATCCAGGGCACGCACATCAGACACTCTGCGACAAGACACTAAGCACAAGAGCATCGCCAGTTTAGCTGACAGTTCTTTTAAGGGAAGATACTTGTTAGGCTGCCAGGAAAGAAAAAGGTTCAACACCACGTTAACATCCCACAGGACGGAATACCGTGGCTCCGGCGGTAAAGCCAGGCGCACTCCTCTGAGGAGTCGATATACCAGGGGATGCTCCCCAACCGCCGCTCCATCTATATGCACATGAGCCGCTGATATGGTCCGGTATGCTAAGCCGGCGGTAGAGAGTTCTGCAAGAAAATTCAGGATAGGAACGAGGCCTGCGACCATGGAATCCAAACCCCGTCGAAGAC
The DNA here is from genome assembly GCF_964263255.1 of Lissotriton vulgaris. Lineage (NCBI taxonomy): Eukaryota > Metazoa > Chordata > Amphibia > Caudata > Salamandridae > Lissotriton > Lissotriton vulgaris. The sequence continues at coordinate 1,399,754,422 of NC_141685.1, read as the reverse complement.
ACCAACGAACCCACCTGGTCCAAGCCGATCTATACCTCTTGGCAGTGCTGCCTGCCCAGGCCTTGGACAAAAAGTGCTGAGCTGAGTTCGAAAGGCCAGGGAGCGACCAACGTCGCCTGAAAGCCTCCATGCCATGAGGCGGAGAGAACCCTGGAGGAGATGGTGAGGGACCCCGTCTGGATTGAGGAGAAGACGAGGAAGCCGGGGGAGTAGGATTGGAGCATCCCAGGAAAGTTCCAGAAGAAGTGGAAACCACACTTGCGACCTCCACACGGGCGTCACCATCACCACGTCCGCCATCTGACGGCGAATCAGGGCCGCGGCCCGAACTATCATGGAGAAAGGCGGGAAGGCATACGGCCGTTCCTGACTCCAGTCCTGAAGGAACGCATCCGTCGCTTCCGCCAAGGGGTCCGGTCTCCAGCTGAAGAACCTCGGGAGCTGGAAGTCCAGACGGGACGCAAACAGATCTATGGAAAACGGACCCCAGAATGCCGCCAGCCGGCGGAATACTTGAACATCCAGCTTCCACAGGCTGGAGTCTCGGAGATATCTCGAGTGCCAATCCGCCACCTGATTGGCCCGACCCGGCAGGTATTCTGCCTGAACCGAGACTTGGTGGGCGAGACAATAATCCCAAAAGTCTTTCGCCAGGTCCGCAAGGGCTCTTGAACGCGGACCCCCTAAGTGGTTCACATACCGAACCGCTGAGACATTGTCCATCCGCAGAAGGACGCATGACTTCACCGAGTCCCTCGTCCAGCAACGGACGGCGAACGAACATGCTAGAAGCTCCAAGCAGTTGATGTGAAGTCGCTGTTCGTCGGACGACCAAGCGCCGCCTGTGGAGAAATCCCCGCAGCGGGCGCCCCAGCCAGACCTGCTGGCGTCGGACTCTATCACCAAGTCCGGAACGGACCCGAAAATCGCGCGGCCGTTCCACGCCTCCATGTGGGCTAGCCACCAAGACATTTCCTCTTTGACCTCCACCGACAGGGGAATCAAGCGGTCGTAGGATAGCCCTCTGCGCAAATGGTGCGCTTTCAGTCGCTGAAGAGCCCGATAGTGAAGAGGGCCCGGGAATATCGCCTGAATGGACGATGAGAGAAGGCCTACTACTCTGGCCACCTGCCGGAGGGAGGTGTGCGATTTGGAGATAGTTTGCCGAAGCACATGCTTTATTTTGGCCATCTTTCTGGACGGCAAACTGAGAGTCGATTTCACCGAGTCCACCACAAAGCCCAGGAACACCATTTGCTGGGCGGGGGTGAAAACCGACTTCTCCCTGTTGACAATAAACCCCAGACCTTGTAACAGAGAGACTGTCTGAGACAGATGGGCGGCCAACTTGCTCGGGTCCTGGCCCAACAGCAAGATGTCGTCCAGATAGACGATAAGCCGAATCCCCTGACTCCGCAGGGTTTCGATGGCCGGGTGCAGAATTTTTGTAAAGCACCAAGGGGCCGAGGAAAGACCGAACGGAAGGGCCTTGAACTCGAACACCATGTCTTTCCAGCAAAACTGAAGGAAACGACGATGTGGGGGGTAAATCGGGACCACCAGATACGCATCCTTGAGGTCCAGACGGACCATCCAGTCGTTCGGGAGCAAAACGTCCCTCAAAAGATGGATGCCTTCCATCTTGAAATGGTTGTACACCACCCAGCCATTGAACTCCCTGAGGTTGATGACTGGTCGTCTGCCCCCGTCCACCTTCTCCGCAAGGAAGATATTGCTCAGGAACCCCCGGGGGTGGCGCGTTGTTCGACAAATAGCCCCCTTGCGCAGCAGCGCCGAGACTTCTTCGTCGATCAAGAGCGCGTCCGATTGAGAAAACGTTATGGGCCGAGGAGGCTCCGCCTGGCACGGATGGTCGTAAAACTCTATGCGGAACCCCCGCACGGTCTGGAGGACCCAAGCGTCCGTTGTAATAGCTTCCCATGCCTGGGGGAAACACGCCAACCTCCCCCCAATAACAACCTGATCCGCAGGGATAACACTCACCATGTGAATTGTTGCCACCGGCGTCGTTCCGGAAGTTACCGCGTCCTCTGAAACGCTGACCTCTGGTGGGATAAAAGTTGTTGTAATTCGCGGAGGAGTTGTAGCCTCCCCTGCCGGAGCCATGCCCTTTTCCGGGCTGTTGCTGACCACCACGGCCGGTCGTGAGGCCCCTACCACGACCAGCCCCCCGGGAAAAACGCTGGTGGAAGACCCGCTTGATTGTTGACTGGGCCTTGTCCAGGGAGGTGAAGGTGGAGACAAACTTCCCCAGTTCTTTTATGAATGGCTCGCCAAAGAGCCCTCCTTGGGCAACAGCGCCAGCTTCCGACGAAGCCAAATCGCCCAACTTGGGATCCAGTTTTATCAGCAGCGACCGACGCCGTTCGGTCGAAAGGGCACAGTTGGCATTCCCCAGGAAGATAACAGCCCGCTGCGCCCAGTTGGACAGTACTTCCGGGCAAATGGCACTGCCCGACACCTTGGCTTCCTCGGCCATATCGAGAATTTTGGTGAGGGGGCCAATGGTGTCCAAGAGCTTGTCCTGGCAGGAGCGCCAGGAACGGTCGATCCCCTTCCGTGGGTCCTTGACTAACTTTGCCATGAAGGTGGCCATTTTTCCATCGAGCTCCGGCGTCATGGCCACCTTCCCGTCCAAAGTCGGGCGGGGACATTCGCCCCTCAAACAGCTGCGCGCCTCCTTCTCCAAGGGCTTGCGGAGGCGGCCCGCAACAAATTGCGCCACCTTGTCACCAGGCGCCCAAGCAGCCGACCACGGGTGCATGATTTCGTCCGGGTCCAGCATGCCTGAAGTGTCTTTGGGCAATTCTGTCGAAATGGACGCCGGTCGCCATGATCGCACCGAGTCCTCGTTGTCGTCGTCGTCCGTATCCGCGGGGGAAACACCCCCCGGGGAGGCCGGGACAACGTCCGCCGGCGTTGAAGGAGTCTGAGGCGGAGGCGCCTCGGAGGCCGACCCGGACGCCTTGGCCAGGAAAGCGTCGCGTAGGCGCTCGAAGGCGTCCTTGTCCACACCTTGTGAACCACTGGGACCCGCGTCCCCACGTGTCTTCTTGGCCGCCGGAGGCCGGCAAGGATCGTTGGCGGGAGCCCCCCCTAGGGCCGGTGCCAACTTGGCACATTCTTCGACAATGCGGGCTGAAAGTCTGTCCTCCATAGGCCCAACGATTTCCTGCACGCACCGGTAAATCGACTGGTCCACAGCCGCATAGAACTCGTCGTCTTGGAGGTACTGGTGTGACTCCTCCTCCTCGACGTAGTACCCCTCAGCCATGGCGTAGAATAAATTGGAAAACTGAGGGTTTCGATGGCGTACACAGACAGCCACGTGTGGGCCAACCGAAGGTTAGCAAAGATTGTTGGCCGGTGGAACCGAGCAATCAAAAAGGCAGCACCAGCCTTCACAGCGCGCCGACCCTCTCTCCAGAGACCGGGTCACACCGCCTCCCAGCGCGCTCAAGCGGGGGACACCCCAGCGGAAGCTGATGTAGGGAAAAAGGTGCTGAAAAACGCCCGCAGGCTTCAACGTGGTTACAACCACCAGTACAGACCCCACCGGGGCGTTCAGGCACAGGACAGTACAACCCAAGAGGGCGTCAGGGTTAGGCGGCAGCGGGCACTTGCGACGTCGACTCCCCAGCGCGGCTCCAATCAGTGAGACGGAAGCTGCGCGCGGGCAGGCGAGACGCAACGGCGCCCTCTAGCGGCGAACTCCACACCGCGGAACACACGGGGACATCGCGTAAGGGGCGAAGGCGTCCCCGCGATGGAAGGGGCTCTGGAAGGGAAGAAAAACCCCACAGGCCCCCAAAGTAACAGTCAATGCAAATAGAATATAAGAAAAACACAAAAACCTCAACAAACACAAAATGTGCAAGAGAGGGAGAATAGCACTTAACTGGCTGCGAAGCAGCGAAGAAAGAGGAGGAGTTCGTTGGTTGGACGCCTTATATTGGGATTTATGGACACTAAAGAAGGACTGCCTAATGCTCATCTCATGGGATTTGTAGTTATTAAACGATGTTATTACGATGTTTTCTGATATTCCTGTGTTGGGAATACTAACATTTTTTCAAGTTTTGATGCTTTTCTGGCTGCTGTGCGATGTGATGTTAATAAACAGCGAAGAGAGAAAAGCATAATCTGAAGCCTCCGGTCCTGACATAGAATTGTATATATTTCAACCTCGTGTTGCAAGAAATGCTTTGCGGTAAACTAACATTCCAACCGATTTCCTGTTTTAAATAGTTGTGCCTTAGAGTCACCATGGTTTCCGTCCCATGTCATTCAGCGTCTTGTACAACCAGGTCACCTGCCCCACGCTAAGCCAAGGGAGAGCAGCAGTTTCAGCACTGATTGTCACAGTGGTATCCCACTTCCCAGGCCCTATAAGCTTGCTTGTACATGACCGCACCAGTGCCCCATAAATGAGGAATTGGCCCCTGGGTAGGGCAGAGTGGTCACAGAGCTCGTCCATCGGGAGAAGGGCACCCAGTTCCCCACCGTTGTTACTCAGGCTGAAGTCCAGGCCCGAGGCTGGGCTGCAGTGAAGCACCAAACTGCGGTCTCATGGGGCAGCCCCACCAGCAGTATAGCCGAAGCATATAAAGGCGCTTTACCAGTCGGTACCATCCTGCGTCACCAGCTATGTGGCACCATTCCCAGTGTCCAAGGTGTCCTGGCAGGCGTCATCAAGCCACCTAGTTACCCACTGCAGCTGTGCCACTATATAGTATAGTTCAAAGTCTGGGATCCCAAAGCTACCCTGCTCATGTGGGCGCTTCGGTACAAAAGGGGGTGGTAATGGACGGATCATCTGAACCAATCAAACACTCACACCCAGTCAAAAGATCTGGGTTTAATCCATCACAGTTCTTTAGCCCACTCTGCTACCCCAGTTCAGACATGGCTATATGCAAATCAGTCTGACCCTGTGCCTCATGGGAACAGTCCAGCCCGAACTGCCAAGCCATGCCTTCCCTGGACCGGAAACAAGCTTCTGAGGACCTGTTTCTGGCATTCCAGCCGTCTTCAGCCCGGCTTGCTTGAATCCAGTGGCAAAGTGAGCAAGGGACTCACGTCTGAGCATACCCTGCCACACTTATGGCAGCCAAAAGCGGTACAAAAGGGGGTGGTGATGGACGGAGCATCTGAACCAATCAAACACTCACACCCAGTCAAAAGATCTGGGTTTGATCCATCACCGTTCTTTAGCCCACTCTGCCACCCCAGTTCAGACATGGCTATATGCAAATCAGTCTGACACTTGCAATTTCGCGTTCTCCCCTTCGGGCTCAAGTCTGCAACGCGCATATTCATGAAATGTCGTACCCCGGTGGCGGCATATCTCAGACAGTGCCATCACCAAGTCTTTCCATATCTGAATGACTGGCTGATCAAGGCTCCATCCTTAGAAGACGCGTCCAGGTCTTCCAATGCCCATTTAAAGCTTTTCGATTGCTTGGGTCTCACCCTCAATCAGGAAAAATCAGTCATACAACCTTCTCAGTGCATCAGTTTCCTAGGTGCAACCCTGGACACACGGTCAGCAAAAGCTTTACCATCCAGAGAGAGGATGAACAAGCTCCTTGCACTAGCTGCTATAGTAGCCTCGAAGACAGTCTTGACAGTCCACCTCTTCAAATCCCTCCTGGGGATGATGTCATCGGGTATCCTCCTGATTCCTCACTGTCGACTACGAATGAGACCTCTACAGGAGGCGCTCTCGAAGCAGTGGGCCTAATGCACCGGGTCATTCGACGACCACATAAGTGAATCCTCAGATGGTCGGAGCCCTGCAATGGTGGATGTCATCTCAAAACCTGTCTCAAGGCTTGTAATTCCTGCTTCCGACTGCTCCTCATGTTGTCACAACAGGCCCCTCATTCGAAGGCTGGGGAGTTTTTCTGCTAGAGCTACAGATAAGCGGGAAGTGGTCTCCTATGGAGAAGAAACTACATATCAATCTACTCGAACTGCGGGCAATCTTCCTGGCTCTTCAAGCTTTCCTGCCAAGAATCAAACATTCCCTGGTGCTCGTCCGGACAGACAATACCACGACTATGCACTACCTCAACAAACAGGGAGGGACACGCTCGCTGACGCTCTCCCGCGAGTCGCAAAAAAATCTGGAATTGACTCATGCTCCACAATGTAACCCTAAGGGCGGAATATGTCCCAGACACGGACAATGTGCTCGCCGACGCGTTGGGCAGGCAGAAAACATCAGCACACGAGTGGGAGCTAGATCAACAAATTATCGACCAGATCTTCTCCAGATGGGGCACGCCTCAAATCCATCTATTTGCGGCGAGAATGAATGCCAAATGCCCACACTTCGCAAGTTGGCATCCCCATTCGGGGTCTCTAGGGAATGCATTTTCCATTGCATGGCGCAACGTCTTTGCGTACGCCTTTCCGCCATTCCCGATGCTTCCCAGAGTCCTCAGGAAAATTTAGGTGGAGCCTTGTACTCTAATTTTAATAGCCCCAACTTGACCGGGGCAACATTGGATCACAGAGCTCCACCGTCTATCCCTGGAGCCGCCGATCCACCTGCGGCACCATCCATGTCTGCTCACAATGAACAACAATCAAGTTCAACATCCGGATCTGAAGTCTCTCAGGTTAGCTGCCGGGCTCCTGTGTTCTGAGAGTTCCACAATCTAAATATTCCACAAGACTGTGACATTCTTGCCAGAGCAAGGGCGGATAGCACGACCAAAACGTATTCCCTGAAATGGAAGCGCTTTTGTGTTTGGTGTGCAGATCAAGGCATTCGACTTTTCTCCTCTTCACCAGAGCAAATCTTACCTTATCTATTACACCTGGCACAGTCGGGCCTAGCCCACTCCTCCATTAAAGTACACTTAGCAGCAATATCTCGTTATAAAAGAACTTCAACGAGTCAATCTCTCTGGTCAAGCAGGTTTATTAAGTAATTTCTAAAAGGATTATACCGATCTTTCCCGCCAGTAAGGATGTTGCCACCTACCTGACATCTCAATGTGGTTCTTAACCAGCTCATGAAGCATCCGTTCGAACCAGTACACAGAGCGGACCTAAAGTATGTCTCGTGGAAAACAGCACTCCTCCTGGCGCTCACATCTGCAAGGAGGGTCAGTGAGCTACAGGCGTTTTCAATCCAGGATCCTTTTCTACAGTTTTAAAAATGACAGAGTAATCCTGAGAACCAATCCTAGGTTTATCCCAAAAGTCTTGTTGGACTTCCACCTAAATGAACCTGTGGTTCAGCGTTCCTTCTTTCCAAACCCAAGCACGGCAGCTGAGAGATCGCTGCATTCTTTGGATCTCAAACGATGCTTGAAGTTTTACATTGACAAAACGAAAACATTCAGGAAATCTAACCAGCTATTCGTAGCTTACAGCAGACCTAGGAAAGGTCTACCACTTACCAAGCAGAGCATCTCCAGATGGATTTCTGCAGCCATTGCTTTCTGTCATGATCAAGCTGGACAGCCATTGCATTCCAAAGTGAGAGCGCACTCCACGAGAGCTATGTCCACTAATATGGCTCTCTTTGCAGGGGCGCTAGTCATTGACATTTGCAGGGCGGCAACATGGAAGTCGCTGCATACCTTCACTAGGCATTACTGCTTGGATACAGAGCTGATGCATGATGCAGCAGTGGGACAAACCGTGTTACACCATCTATTTCAGTAAGGTGAGCCTTCCTCCGTCCCTCCATCCTACTCGGATATGCACATTTCTTTACTAATAATTATTGTGGATTTCTAATAATGGTTCATGCTCACATGATGTGTATTATCTAAGGACTTGTATATGCTGTTCCATCAGAAATGTGCACTCTGCATTGCTTGCTACTCGGATTCAGGCATGTGAATCTATGAACGACACCCATAATACTGGATAAGAAATGCGTTACTTACCTGTAACTGCAGTTATCCAGTATTGGTGTCTTTTTCATAGATTCACATGCAACCCTCCCGCCTTCCCTGGAAGGACTCACCTAATTCTCTCAGTACCACGCCTACTTAGCTTAGTGCGTACAAAAATCTGAGGGACTGAGGCTCCTGACCGGAAGGTTCTAGAGGGAGGTGGCAGCTGATTGGCTCTTCTCTATAGTTTGGTCCTTTTTACAAAAGGACATGGATATGTTACTAAGGTGAGGCCTCTAGGCCTACTATTCTCTATGTATGTCTATAGGACATTACTTTTCTATGTACCGGAGACTCCCGTCTCGACGACGGGGGATGATTCAGGCATGTGAATTTATGAAAGACACCAATACTGGATAACTGCAGTTACAGGTAAGTAACGCATTTCTTTGGGCATTCCAGGAGACATAGTCTGTAGAAGGAGTTTTTCATGTAGGCTACTTAAACTTCTTTAAAGCAGCTATAAGGGGTGAAAGAGGTAGACCCGTAGGAGGTTTGACTTGTTGGGTTCGCCAATCTGAGGGTGTAAGGATTAATGAGGTTTATATTGATAGCCCTGATATCTTGGCCTTAAGGATTAGTTCTAAAAAAGGCCTTGATATAACCATTTACAACGTGTACTCGAGGGGACAACCTGGTGGCAGGGGTTCGAGTGTTATCGCAATTCTAGAAAACCACCTGGCCCAGGATGTTAGCACTAGTAGACGGATCATTGCTGGTGATTTCAATACCACCTTTAAACCCCTCGGCCTAGATGACGGAAGGCTTACTGAGGATGTAGATGCAGTTTAGGGGATTACCCCATTGGACCTCACTCCCATAAGGAAATGGTCTGAGGCTGCCCTCCAATTAAAGGGGCTATGCTTGGAACGGGGCCTGGGGGCGGTTAATGGCAGGACAGAGTCCGATAAACATGGTGTAGAGAAATTTGATAATGGTAGGTCAAAAAGCTGAATTGACTATATTTTGGTCAGTGTGGACCTTTGGCCGCTAGTCTTGGATATGGTAGTACAGGGTAGACCAGAAAGTGACCCTAATCCCTTGGTTTGTAAATTAGACTATAAAAGCTTTTACTGTTCTCCCACGTTGGAAGATGTTGGTTGACCCAATATTTTAACTACTTCTAATGATTTAAAAAGGGTTTGTTGGTCGCGGATAGCTACTAATGATAGAGATGTGATGCAGATTAGGGACATGGTATCAAAGTCCGTGGACAAACTCTCGGCCTGTGAGTCCCTGGAAGTGCTTAATGCCACTGTACTGGGAGTCCATACTGATTTATTTAATTGGCTGAAAGGGTTTTTTTGTTAAAAATAATCTGCGTAAAAAGATTAATTTGCCGAAACCAAGATCATGATATAATAATAAGTGCAGAACTGCCCATAAGGGTCTGGTTGAAGCAATAAAATCAAGGTCTCAAGACACAATCAAGCAGTGTAGATTCAATTATAAATCAGCTGTAAGACAAGCCAAGAGAGACTGGGACGAGGACCGCTGGAGGCATTTACTAAATGCTTGCCAGGGGAGAAACATGGTTAAATTCTGGGAACCACGTAAGTGGGGGAACAGCCTGCAGGCTAAAATCCCCGGAAATCATGTTGAGCCACAGCACTGGGTTTGCTTTTTTGAGGCACAGTTTAGGGCACCGCTTTGCATCACAGAAGTTACCCTGCCTATCCAAGTTGACAGTCCACTGGTGTTTACAAATGGAGAGGTGGAATCTGCCCTGAAAACAATTCAGAGTGGAAAGGCGCCAGGCCCTGACTGCATTCCTGCAGATTTATTCAAGCAGGATTTAGAGTTATGGGTCCCATACATCAGGCTCTTAATTAATGCCAATGCCCAAGGTGCCCCTATCCCTCCATCCTGGTCCGGAGCAGAGATTATACCAATATTCAAGAAGGGAGATCGCTCTGGTCCGGCCAGTTATAGGCCCATTAGTTTAATTGACGCCATGCAAAAGATCGTTGCGCGATTGATCGTGGGAAAGATACAGGGATGGTTGGTGGATGAGGACATTTTGTCACCCTTACAGGCAGGATTTAGTTCTCACGTAAGCACCCTCGATCAAGCCTTCCGATTTGTTTTTATCTTCTGGAAGGAGTTCTTTTTAGGAGGTGGTTTGATCTTTGCTGCATTTGTGGACTTAAAATCCGCATTCGATCTTGTCCCAAGGGCAAGGCTGTGGGAGATTCTAATTAAAATTGGGATGCCGAAGGAGTTGGTTGCCATATTAGTTAAATTGCACGAACATACAAATGCACAGGTACGATGGGGCAAACCAGGCGAGATTATGGAAAAATTCGAGGTAAACAAAGGGGTCCGTCAGGGGTGTGTGCTGGCCCCCACTCTGTTTTCTATATTCATTAACGGGTGGTCCAGTACTTTACCAACTACCCAACGGATGCGCCAATATTGGCCGGCACCAAGGTGCCCCTCCTCATGTTTGCGGACGACACCTTGATAATATCAAAAACAAGACAGGGATTACAACTGGCCCTTTCACGGTTTGAGGTGTTCTGCCGCGAGCATGAGTTGGTTGTCAATGTAGGGAAAACCAAGTTCATGGTGCTCCATGGGTCCATGGGTCTAAGCTAGTAAAAGCGAATGTCCTTATGGATGGTGAACCCCTGGAGCAGAACGACGTTTTCACCTACTTAGGTGTCACCTTTAATGATAAACTGAGCTGGAAGCCCCAAATAGATATCCTGGCACTAAAACATGCTCAGTTAGCTGGTGCCTTGCTTAAGGAACATAGCTTGTCCTTCTCTAGGCCTATTGCTCCAATTGTTAATATTTACACGTCTAAAATCTGTCCAGCAATTCTTTATGGAGCCGAACTCTGGGGTTTCACTAAACTATCCCCCCTCTGCACAGCCCAGAATAAATTCATGAGATCCATAGTGGGTCTACCCCAATCTACTCCTAGAATCCCACTGCTCTACGATCTTGGCTGTCATGCATTGGAAGATGTTGCCCGCTGCAGACCATTGGCCAACTGGAGACGGCTCTGGACAACTCCAGAGCTTCACTTATATGCCAGGGCCATGCTGGAAGTTAGGGGACTAAGCCACTCCCATAAGATCCCATGGTGTTCTGGTGTCAAATCCCTGCTAATTGACATGGGGATGAGGAATCTTTGGGATCATCCCGAGACTACAGTATTTCCATCTAAAAAGTTGTTTAAAGCAGCATACTGGGAGTTGATCAAAGTGAAGCGATTCTCCAGCCATGTTAATCCGTCATTGTCAAGAGATTACCTTGATATTAGGGATGAACCCCCTTTGGTGGCCTATTGGGATCTAGTAATGAAACGTTTAGATCGTAAATTATACCATCAGTTTAGGGTTGGAACCTTGCCGTTGTGGTGGCTTACTAGTTAATGGTATCCTACCACTAGTAATAAGGGCCAGTATTGTAAAGATCAGATAGAAGATATAGACCACTTCCTATTTGTTTGCCCGGTTTATCACAAGCCGAGAAGTACATGGCTGAAACCCCTGTGTAAGCTTATGGGTACTAGCTCAGCTATGGTGGCAAAGAGATTGTTGAAAACCGACCCTACACAATATGTAGTCATATGAATTGCTAAGTTCCTGAGTTGGGCATGGGTCTTGCGTGCAAAAATGTGCGGGCAAAGTAACATGTAAGGTCCCCGATTCCATACCTATACTGCACCTTATAATGTGTTTTTTTTAAATAGCTTTTAGCTATGACATTAATGTATGATCTAAGTCTTTTCTGCTGGGATAAAAACATTTAATACATTTTTAATTGATTTTAATAATGTTAAATGTTATTGTATATGTATGTATTTATTAATGAGATGGAGTAGTAACTGTTAATTTATATTTTTATAACTGGATTACAATTAATGGATGACTCTTGTAATAATGTATTTTTTGATAATCATGTCTTTTAATGATGAAGAATCGCAATAAAGACTTATGAATGAATGAGAAAACATAATCAACCACGACAGACCCTCTACAGACATTGCGGGATAAGTGGACACAGGATGGGATAGAATTAGATGACGAGGATTGGCAAGTGGCAATATCCTCCCCTATATAGGTGGCTATTCTGGCACGCTTACGACTGGTACAGCTTAAAATCCTTCATAGGATCTATATCACAGGGCCCCGGTTGGTACACATGGGGTGGTCGGACACAGGCGAATGAAGGGGTTGCAGCCTCACCGGAACATTCATGCACACCACCTGGGATTGCGCACATATTAGCTCCTACTGGCTCCAAATCCACGCCACAATCAATGAGGTGCTACGTGTTTCTCTCCATCCGGAGGCTCGACAATGTATTCTAAATATTTGGGAGCCCACAGACCTGAACTTTTCCCAGACGCAATTGGTCACACTGGGGTTCATGTTGACCAAACAAAACATTGCTCAACTGTGGGGGGCAGCACATCCGCCTACCTTGGAGGCCTAAGAAAATGACCTTGATTGGTGCATGTTTAAAGAAAAAACTGTATATCAGGCAAGGGGGTGTGCTAGGAAGTGGTCCCGTATCTGGAATCCTAGGAATGCATATAGAGGGGAGATTTGTATGCTGCCACTAAGTGTTGCACATGATGACCCCGTATCCCCATGATGCTCTTCTCTATGATGAAGTCAATGTATCCATTCACCCATACATACTGTAATGTGTAATCTGTGCGTCCTTCTGCACTGTATTGTGTTGCCGATGTGTGTTTCAATACAAAGATTTACACAAATAAAAAAAGAACTGAAAACATGCCTCTTTCTTTTTCAATGAATAATACGTGTAATGTTGGTGCCTCACTCTGTTGCACAAGCCTCTTCCATGCATCACACTTTTACTGTTTTTAATAACTTTTAATGAGAAAAGTAAGTATTTGATGCATACACTTTTTAATGTGAAACCTTCATTCTGTAGGAGAGCTTCGACACATTACACGGCTGAAACCCTGGAGCTTATTTGACGTTCTTATTGAGAAGTATGGATGGCCACATGAAGATGCTGCACAGTTTACAGATTTCCTGGTCCCCATGCTAGAAATGGTCCCGGAGAAGCGAGCGTCTGCTGGAGAATGCCTAAGGCACCCTTGGTTGAGTTCCTAACAGAATTTCCAAATATACCTTTCTGATCCAGCCACCGTGTTCTTGTAATTCAGAGCTAAAGGATGATTGTCAACTGATTCTTTATTAGGATTATAAAGTGAGCTGGATTCAGCCTCAGACCATTTGTTTTGCTTCGAAGTACTGTTGTTTGACATTCTGCTTTTTGTGCACGATGGTTTTGGGAAGGGTAGTGTTGTTAGTCCTCAGCTAGTAGTTAACCGACCTACTCTTTTCTGAAAACACTCTTATCTGTCAACCAGAATTGTTCCCCGTGTTGTGGCATTCAGATGTCAGATTTTTTGAACAGGTATTTTTTTCATGTGTTTGGCAAATTTTGTATCTATTTATGAAAAATGTTTTCGCAGATGATGAGTTACATTATTTACAAATGTAAGAAATTATCAAGTCAAACTTGAGAAACAAGAAGGAGCTAAAGGCTATCTTCTGTCAAAGGGACATCATTTTGTATTATAGTGTATGTAACCAAACCTTGTAAATGTTTTTCCCATTGAACAGCAGATGGGGGCTCCACTTGCCAAGTACAGCTACCTTTGAGAGCTATTGAGCCTCCAAAGCCGCATGTAGTGGGTTAAAGCTGCTTAAAGGGGTGTTGTAAAATGTTCCTAGAACGATGAATTGGAAAGCAAGCTGCTATTGTTTTATTAATTCAATATCCCAAGTAGCACTTTAAAGGGAGGCCAGACTTCATTGTCTACGAGAGTACTTACGAGTTTAGCACACCCATTACCACTTTGCATATTTTACAAAGTGCTTTTAAGGAGCAATAGCAATGTCCCTTAAAATGTGACGATGAAGACATGGTACCACGTGTTATTGCCTTAATTGAGCACTGTAAGTTGTACATTACATAATGTTCACATTAGCATGGGAACACGTTCCCTTTGTAGAATCGCTAAATTTATCAAGACATATAAATATTTATATACATACATTATTTTGCTGTAATAGAAAAGAAGACGAATTTGCAGGCTTAAATGTATTGTGATCTACAATTTTCAGTGTGATAGGCGTACTACTTCAACCCCCAAATATCATTCTCAAAGAAAGACCAAGTTCATTCCGTATACAGTTTTATTTAAAACGTTAAAAAAACTTTATAAAAAAATGTATTGCACTGGTTTTAATGTTTTTCCCAGGAATTGGCATACATATTCCCTTTGCAGGTTACATGTAGTTTTGTTTGAGCATTTCCCTTGGAAACAATGTTAAAGAATCTATGTCATGGGCAATACAGATTTTAGAATGTAAATTATGGAGGTATTTTTCGCCTCTTTTAGAAGTGTGTGGAATGAATGTACGTTTATTTCTGGTTTTACACATTAATTATGGTGCAACTTTTTCTCCACTGCAGTTTATTAAAAAGCCTTTGCAATAACTAGATTGTGAAAATACCCCAGCGTTGTAACAGTAACCAGTTGTTGTTAAGGTGCTTGCAATTGTCTAATTAAAGTGATGTTTTTTCATATATTGTTCTCCTTGTAGTATGTTTGACACGGGGGGGGGGCATGTTTAGTGTGGTTTACAGTGCATTTTATTAAATAAAACAAATAATTATTAAATTAAATGACAACAAAATTAGAGTAATATTCACCACTTTGGATGTTTTCAGTATGTCCGTAGGAGAAACCATTTTATTTTACTATGTGTGCAACGTCTGATGTCATCTTCTATTGCCTTGTTCATTTTAACTTTGAAGATCCCAGTTCTCGCTTGGAGCTCAACTAAAAAATTCCTCAAGCCATTGATGATGTGCAGCGAGAAATTCTTTAACTGGTACATGATGGAAGCTGAATCCTTATATATTCAAGGGGCTCTACAGCATTTACCCACATGACTGAAAGACCAATGTTTGGAGTGTGAATTTCTACCTCTCAGATAATGGCAGGCGTTAAAGCCTACTTAAAGTGGTTGAGGAAAGTGGTCCATGTTGTGTCACTCATCAGTTGGCATGATAACCATTAATTTGTTTTCTTTTCTTACTTTGTCCTCGAATATCTCTGACTGAGGGTCAACTATGTTAATAGATCGCTCAGCGTGCTTTCACTACCTAAAAACAATACCCTGCTTTGTCACCATTGTAAAGAAATTACTTTAGCAGGGAGCAAGGTTTGGAGGTTCTGGAACGAGTCACTTGCTTGCTTTTTGCTAACTGACCCAAGTCAGAGACGATTCTTATAATTGTAGATTTTTTATTAGACTAATACGCATGTTTTAGTACCGTCTTATGCAGCTATCTGCAGGGCCTATGTTTACTAACTCTTTAACAAATACCTAGAGTAGGCGTAGGTTCTGTCCCAGAGAAGAATCCTTCCTTTACCTCATGCTATAGCTAGTTAATGTATGTTTCCACTTCCAAATGTGTGTTTGCATTGCAATGCATGAAGCACTGTTTACATCTAAAAAAAAATACGGATCATATTCACTTCTTATGCATATTGTGTGCAAGTCATTTGTTTATTTACTGCCTGTGTTGTTTCATGGGTAACCAACAGCTCTTCATAAATTATTGGTCCTTTCTACTAGAAAATTACTGTAAACTAATAGTTAAAAAGGTTTTTGTAAAGTGGCACTCCCCTCTTGTTTAGGTCTCGGCTGGAGATAGCAGCGTGCATGCGCTGCTCTTGGCATCCGAGAGCTTCTTGGAATCAATACAGATTCCGAAGCTCTTGGAGGCGGAGTTGAAGCCCCCCCAATCTTTTTAATTGGCTAGCATCAGCTACCATGCAAAATGCTGGCTTTTGTTTGTAAAGGAGGCTTCTTAGTCCCTCCTTGGCACCGCCTTGTCTCCTTTTGGCCACGCCTTCCGGGATTTGATCTTTCACCGGCGGCGTGACACTCTCCCCTTCATTACTCCCTACGCACTTTTTTCTTTGCATTCGGTTGTGGCAAAGTCAGCTGCGTGTTTTCTTTCGCATCGCGCTTTCACTTAAAGTGAAAGCACAAAGCGAAAATAAACACGCGGCTGCCTTTGCGGTACCGCTCTTGTTGTTACAGTCTGCAAATTCTGCGGCCGTTGGAGGTTAACTGGTAAGTGCAGTAAATCTATAATTGTAGTGAAAACACGTGGCTGCCCTAAAAGAGCACATCCCATGGTCTATTTTTTCACGCCTCCCAGTGTAGCTTTCTTTAGCGGGTCGGACCCCTGTTCTTGGCTGACGTCACCAGTGCTTTTCGGACTGAGGACTGTCTCACCAAAACTCTCGAGCAGACAATTAGACTCTCTAAACCTTTTTCGACTTTGTGGTAAAATGACCAAGAGAGTTAATAACAAGCCTGGCCAGCTACTGAAAAGTAGTCTCACGAATCCTATATTTGTTATCCTTATCCTTCTCTCTCACTCCCCCAAACTCCACAGAGAGTAAACCCTGCCCCGGTCCGTCTTTCTGTTTACAAAAGGAAGTGAGCTGGGCCCCGGTGCACTGTATGTGCTGCACCACTGATAGAGACGCCCCTGGACCCACCCCCACTGGCCCCCAGGCAGCTGTTCAGTTTTGTGGAAGATGAAAGACGGTCTGAACACGGGGACCACGGTGTCACAGGCAGCCCCTAAAATAGGGTTCCCGCCTAAAAGGTGGTCGGTGCAGGGTTCCCTAGGGACTGACGGGTGACGGTCACGCACTAGTGTCAGCAGGTGTGCATGAGTGGTGTCACCCCCGCTTCAGCCAGCAAATCACCCTGCAGACTGCTCAAACAAGCAATGAAAATGCAATAGGTTGCGCTTTTTATTAAGTTAAAGCCATTTGCTTTGCTTATGGTATTGTAACGCAAAGCAAATGACTTTAACTTAATTAAAGGCCTACTGCATTTTTAATGCTTGTGTTTTGGGTGTGCAATGTTTGGCTTAAGGAGCAACCATGGAACTGAGACTGCACTAGTACCTGCAGGCAACAACATCCGTTCCATTGTGGATGCTGGGGATGCTGCAGCGGTAGTCCTTTTGGACCTATCTGCATCCTTCGATACCATCTCTCCGACCCAGATTGTTGATCAGCTTCAGCAACTTGAGATCATAGACCTGGCACTCAATCTTTTAGCATGTTTCCAAAGTGACAGGTCTCAGATGGTTATGGTAGAACAGTTTTGCTCGGAGTCCATAACAATGCCATGTGGGGTGCCTAGGGTCTCTTCTATGAGCCCTACATTGTTCAACATGTATGTTTCCCCGCTGGCAAAACGTATTAGATCTTTTGGGCTCCAGGCTTTGTCTTATGCTGTTGATTCCCAAATCATCGTGTATATCTCTAGGGACATAGATGCCACTGCCTCCAATATATATATATATATATATATATTCAAAAAACACTCTACCCTCCGTTGGGATGGCACACTCTGCCAGCAAAGTGCCACCATGGTGAAGGCTGCAGCTTCAAAACACCTCCTTCCTGCGCTTGTTGCCCTACGCGTTTCGGAATGAGCTTCCTTGTTCACGGGCCCAGCAAGTGACGAAGAAACAGCAACGGGTATTTAAAACTGCTTTTATTCACTAACGTGCCCGAGTGGGCGTGTCTTAGTAGTCCCAGTGGTTGCTGGTAAATGCAGTTCTTGATAATACCCCAGTGGGTGTCGCCGTGAGTCTTGCCACCAAAATTGAATCCAAGTGGATGGAAAGGAGCCTGGATGAAATGCCGCTCCATTCCCTCACCTTCGGGCATACTGTCAGTCCTGAAACCGTGCCAAACGACACTCCAGGGCCGCACACGTGCGGCGGGCCATCCCGCGACCAAGGCATGGCCGCTAATATTCAAAAAACACTCTACCCTCCGTTGGGATGGCACACTCTGCCAGCAAAGTGCCACCATGGTGAAGGCTGCAGCTTCAAAACACCTCCTTCCTGCGCTTGTTGCCCTACGCGTTTCGGAATGAGCTTCCTTGTTCACGGGCCCAGCAAGTGACGAAGAAACAGCAACTGGTATTTTAAACTGCTTTTATTCACTAACGTGCCCGAGTGGGCGTGTCTTAGTAGTCCCAGTGGTTGCTGGTAAATGCAGTTCTTGATAATACCCCAGTGGGTGTCGCCGTGAGTCTTGCCACCTTGAAGCTGCAGCCTTCACCATGGTGGCACTTTGCTGGCAGAGTGTGCCATCCCAACGGAGGGTAGAGTGTTTTTTGAATATTAGCGGCCATGCCTTGGTCGCGGGATGGCCCGCCGCACGTGTGCGGCCCTGGAGTGTCGTTTGGCACGGTTTCAGGACTGACAGTATGCCCGAAGGTGAGGGAATGGAGCGGCATTTCATCCAGGCTCCTTTCCATCCACTTGGATTCAATTTTGGTGGCAAGACTCACGGCGACACCCACTGGGGTATTATCAAGAACTGCATTTACCAGCAACCACTGGGACTACTAAGACACGCCCACTCGGGCACGTTAGTGAATAAAAGCAGTTTAAAATACCAGTTGCTGTTTCTTCGTCACTTGCTGGGCCCGTGAACAAGGAAGCTCATTCCGAAACGCGTAGGGCAACAAGCGCAGGAAGGAGGTGTTTTGAAGCTGCAGCCTTCACCATGGTGGCACTTTGCTGGCAGAGTGTGCCATCCCAACGGAGGGTAGAGTGTTTTTTGAATATTAGCGGCCATGCCT